>NW_027472230.1:0-55000 GCF_965638725.1 Aptenodytes patagonicus | reverse complement strand
TTTTAGCCTTACCCGGTTCGTCCACTCCATCTTTTAGTTCTGTACAGCAAGGTGCCACTGAAGCGTATAGTCATTTTGTCGATCGCTTGTGGGGGGCGATACGTGGGAAAAAAAAAAAAAAAAAAAAAAAAGAGAGAGAGAGAGAGGAAAAAAAAAAAGAGAGGGAAAAAAACCAAAAAAACCCAACAAACAAAAAAAAACAAACAAAAACAAAGAGTGCCTACAGTGTGTACCGTGAGTATTGTGTCAGTTTTACCATTTTGATAAGAAGTGGTGGGCCCGGTGCACACGCGCACAAAGGTGATCTGAAACTTGCTATCTGAAAGAAATAGTGCTGTATAGAATATTAATAACCACTGGACACGAAATACAGTTCACGAAACTGCCAAATTGATTATTGTTTGTATAAAAAAAACAAAAACAAAAAAAAAACCAAACCCAAAAAACCCAAAAAAAACCAAAAACCAAACCAAAAAAAAAAAAAAGGCAATTCGCCTAGAAGAGAAAATGTTGAGCCAGGCAGATGTGATCGTAATTGGCCTAATCTTAATAATCCCAGGGTCGGCAACTATACATTGCATTAACCCAAGGGAAAATATGTGGGTAACCTGGGCAAATAAAACAGGGCAGCCCGCGTTTTGCTTTTCCCTCGCCTCAGCAACTGAGCCATTTAGGACTTGTTTGTTAGGTATGCCTGGATATAAGGAAGGTGACTTTGCCAGGTTCAGTACTGGCAGCTGTACTAATGTGACTGCAACTAGCAACTGTAGTGCTAATTTGATAAAAGGATTAAATCACTCGCTACCCTGGAATCCCCAGGAGTTGGAACTATTAGGGTCGATGCGAGTTGGAAATACATCTAAAAACTGGACTCAGACATGTTTTATATTTGGGGGACCCCTACAGACGGGTATCCACTTCTACCAGGCAAGAAATTGGACAGGGTGGACTAATGTCACCTCTCACGCATCTTACTACAAGTATCAGGATGCGGGCGATTTTTGTGGTACCAATGACAGTGGTAATAGCTATGCTTTAGGAGCGGCTGGAGCGGAAACAAAGGGAGGAATAGGGATCTGGAACAATGGTACCCCAAAGGCGTTGCCCCCACAGGTATTTTTAATATGTGGGGACAGGGCCTGGCAGGGTATCCCAGCAAATGCTGTAGGAGGGCCATGCTACTTAGGAAAATTGACCTTGTTGGCCCCGGGAGAAAATTGGTGGAAAACCATAACAAGAAAAGGGCAACAACAAAGACGAAAAAGAGCCGCCACGGGTCTTTCCCCAGACTGTCGTGATGACGTAATTCTGCCTAGCGACACCGAAAAAGTCTTCCTTTCACTATTTGTACCAGGCGCTGCAGCTGCGAGGGCCCTAAATGAGGTAGGGAAATTAGCTTGTTGGGCTAAAAAGCAGGCTGATGTGACAACAGAGCTTATTGAAAAATTACTTGCAGATCAGGATACCTTCCATCATGCGATTTTACAGAATAGAGCTGCTATTGACTTTCTGTTATTAGCACAAGGACATGGGTGTGAGGATTTTGAAGGGATGTGTTGTATGAATCTGTCTGACCATGGGGAGTCAATCCACAAACAGCTACAATGGTTAAAGGACCACACCAAGAATATTCAACAAGATCACGGGTTATTCGATACCTGGCTTAAGAATATATTTGGGGAACTGCCATCTTGGATAATAAGTTTAATAAAAGAAAGCTTACGCATTTTAATTGTTATATTAGTAATAAGTATATGCTCTTGTATAATTTTTAGCTGTGTGAAGAAAGCAATTATGAAAATTGTTAATCAAGTCTGGGTTGCTCAAAAACAAGAAGGGGGAATTGTGGAGGAGTGGCTGGTACAGCAGGGGCACGATCTAGTATCCATGAGCAACCCATGTTTTTAACAGTAGCAGGGATATGCTGACAAAGACGGCTGGTGACCTTGACCATCCTTCCCTGAGCAGAAGAAGGAGCCTCACTACGTGATGAACAACAACAGCGGAACAACACCCGGGATAAGGAGGAGGCAGAGATCGGCGGGACCAGCCGGCAGCTACCGATGAGAAGGGTGTTGTGAACGCGTGGACAGCTGTGATTAACCAATTACAGGTTGTTATGAAGAGCGTGTCCGAAGGTGTTGTGAGTGCGTGGACAGCTGTGATTAACCAATTATAGGTTGTTATGAAGAGCGTGCCCAGCCACCCCATCCGTTCCGGTGAATGATGGGGGAGTGACCGGGGAGAAAGACCCCCTGGCTGCTGCGTTTGCAGACTTGCGGGTATCAGACAGCTCCTCCTCGTGGCTGGTTAAAAGGACTAGCCAAGCTAAGAGGGATATGTGTAATAGTATTTATATGCATTTTTGTTTTGTGTACCCTGTTTGTTGCAATGTATACGAAAAATGATTGAAAGATCGGTTTCAGCAGTGTTTCTAGTAAAACAAAAAGGGGGAGATGTGGGAATGGGAGTCTCACTAACGGACATTCCTGAGTTTGATTTTAATGAGCAAACACTGCACCACCTGGCATGACAAGGCACTTAAGCAGTAAATAACGGAGAAAGGAATGTGCAGTTGAAAGGAGAAAAACAAGATAAAGACCATGAAGGCATTTCGCATGATCAGAAAGAACGGGCCAATCTGCTAGAGCATAGATGCGCGTGAACACAAGGCTGTAACCTATCTGCAAGCCGCAGGTAGCGCGTGTCCATAGTAGTTAACTATATAAGCCCTGTTATAAGTGTAAATAAAGGAGAATGACCATACTCATATTGAGATCTGTCATTACTCCGGAATCGCAACTCCCACTCCGTCGTCGACACTGAACAAAGGGAAACTCCGACACCACCCGTATCACCCGATCCCCAAGTCCAATCACTTCATTCACCCAGACGCACCTCACGGTCACTTTGATTCCATCCACCTCCTCGGGCTCTTCCCCGGCCTCTCCCTCCACTTTCTCCAAACCCTTCCCTCAGCACAGCCCCAAACACACTTACTTCCTCCTTCCTCTGAGGTCTCTTTGCCTTAACCCTTTCCTCATCTCCATCACTGCATACAAACGTAGCCAAACACACTACCTCCTCCACTGACTTCCCCGGCCAGGCGGGGACATGCTTAGAAAACTGTTTTTTCATAGCCGGAGCTGTTTGCTCCAAAACAGTACAGACCATTACAGGTCCATTCGCTTCCGACACTCCCTTATTTCAGACCAATTGGCAGGTTTTTGTCCTGCCAAACGTACAGCCTCTTCTTCGAAGCCTTGTCTGGCTAACTGCAATCGTCTGTCATCTGCCTCTCCACTAGGATTCCACCCGGGATCCACCGTCGGCCCGGCTCTCCGGGCAGCTGCATCTCCCCCTTGCTCTGCCCAGCGACGGTTCGCATCAAGAATTGCCTGCTTTTCCTCTGGGCTGTGTCGCGGAGGCTCACGTAGTCAAATTAGGCAGGTGACAGATTCAGAAAGAAACCTCATTTTAACCCAAAGCCTGGGGCAGAAAACTAACTGGAAATGAGGCGTCAACGCTCCGACAACACCAGTAAAGCACAGGTTCAGGAGGGCGGAGGAGGGATTAACACTGCACAGCCGGCTTTAGAAGTGAGGATCCAAACTGTGCACAGTCACTCACCTGGAAGATGAGGGCTCTCAACCGCGAGGACTTTCCTCGGGCGGCGTCCCGAGCCCAGGGGAGAGTCCCCGACTGCAGACCCGCTGCTCCCAGGAGGAGGACCGGCTCCCCTTGCCCTCCGGCGGGGCTCCATTTCTACCCTAGTCGAACCTCATCTCTGGTCAGTTCGAATTGCCTGAGGGCCTTCACTTTCTTACTCCTCGCCCGAGGTGTACACGGGACCATAAGGACTGGCCCAAGGTGGCTCCGCCACGGTCAGCACTCCCCACCTGACAGGCGCGAAAAGCAAGGGCGCAGCGGTCCTAATGCCCCCGGTCGCTCTCAGGGCGGGGGCACCTGCCGCAGACAGAGAAGGACTAGTTTTCCAAAAAAACAACCTCCCAAAAAGCAGGGAGGAGGAACTGCTCGCTCCGGATGGGGCAATTTCTGTCTGGTGCCGGCACCTTCACCCCCCAGTCCCATTTCTGAACTCCCTGCACACCCCCGGGTCTGGCAGAGGTGACATGTGTGACACTGCTGTCCCCTCCCTCCTGCCACACAGAGCTCATTGCACTTACTTGCAGAGAAAAATAAAAAAGAGAAAAATATTGAAAGGATATAATTAAAATCTTTTAAATCTAAAAATAAATTCAAAATACATTCTGAATAAAAATTTAAAAATTAATAAATAATCAAAACCCCCAACCCACTAACTTCAAATCTTTCCCCAGTCAGCTGGTTCCTGACCCAAAGCCCCAGGGAGATGGATTTCCCCCATCACCTCCAAACCCCCCCTGAAAAAGCTCCAAAGACGCCTCCGACTCCTCTCCACCCTTCAAAAGACACGGGAGCGGCACAGCGAGACAAACGAGACTTTTATTGTATTGTTTTCCCATTACGTTCAATGGGCAACAAGAGAAAAATCAAAGACAGACACGGCTCTGGCAGGGGGAACCCCCAGACGGGACCCACGAGACGGCGACACGGATTTATGTTACCTGCGTTTCACAGAATGAACCCGCAATAAATCAAGTTTAAGAAAAAAAACAAAAAACCCAAACACACAAAGATTCAGAGTGATAAATAACACAGATCTGCTTGATGGATTTTCCCCTCCCCCTCGGTTTTATTTGCAACACGGAGCGTTTCCAAACTAGATCATCTCTTACAATAAGAGAAATATATTTCAGCATCTCCAAAACAAAAATAATTCCTGTATTTCTACAGGTAGCACGCTGGGGGAAAAATAAAATAGCAAAAAAAGATGTGCCAGCACCTTATTTATTACCTTTTCACATCTCTTTTTTCCCCCCCCCTTAGGGATTCCATGCGCTTCCTTTTAGGAAACTTTTTCAAGGGGCCCACGGGAGATTCGCGGAGCTGTTTTAAGGCACCAAAGATGAGGAAAACGCCCAGCACCCATCCCGCATTGATGGGAAGGGGCTTGGCTGCCAACTAAAGCATCGCCGGTCACTTCAAGGGGGGGGGGTTCAGTCCTAAAGCGACTCCAGGAACACCTTTGAGAGGGTTTGTACCCCCCCGTATCATTTTCCTCTGCACAAGGAAATATTAAATCCTCCCAAAATAAGGAGCCGTCCAGGGGTTTCTGGTGTCTAAAGGGGGCAGGCAGACGTAGCGCCGGGACTCACAGCCAGCCCAGGGGCTTACAACTACCTTTCAGATGGCCCCGAGTCACGTCATGAAGCAAGACCTCAGCTTTCGTTTAATTCAAAGAATTAAAATAAAGAAAGAACAAATGCTAGCCCTGTAAACAGCAAAAGCAAAGCTTCAAATGGAGAAGACGGCTGCGCTCGGGCACGTCGAGGATGCCTGCTTTACTTTTTCAATAAGCAACTGCCAAGGCAGCTGCCAACGTTTTGCAGCCCCCTGAGGCCAGGGGAGACGCAGACCCCCGCAGAGCTGGACCCAGCCCGCTCCTCATTAAAACCGGCATCGTTTCCCTTCCGGGGGGGGGTTCGTTCGTTCGTTCTTTCTTTCTTTCTTTCTAAGCTGGAGAGATGCCAGGCACATGCTGAAAACAATCCCAGCCCCTGGCCCGGGACCCTACCAGGAGGGAGCGGAGTTCAGCCCGGCTCTCTCCTCTTAAAGAGAGGAAAATCAAAAGGGAAAAACAAAATTCTCCTCTAGTAGAAGCCCAGTAAGTCCCTTTTAGGGGCAGGGCAGCCACAGGACTGCTACCACAACCACCCAGCGCCGCACCCACTGCGGTTCACGGGCTTAATGCCTATACCTCCACGGGAATTAAAGTCTATTTTCCAAATGGTGGAGAGATCAGGGATCTCCTCCACCGGGACCTTGTCTCTCTGGGGAGGGAGAGACAGCATGTCGGAGCAGCAAGCACAGTCCCTTCCTCAGAGCCAGGCACAGGAAGGCAGCGTGGACAGGACGGGCATGGGCACCACGGAGGAATAGCAGCCAGAAAACCCAGCCTTTGCACCTTTCCCTTCCTCCAAGCCTTTGCTCTTTTGCCTCCCCTCCTTCCTGAAGAGCTAAACCGGTTTCCTCCCCCTCCGACACTCACCACGCCACGCTGGCAGTAGTCACACGACAGTTTGCAAAACCCCATGCCGTAAACGCCGTCTCATTTTGGCCCGGCTTGGTGATGTGCCGCTTTCATCCTTCCAGAGCAATTTGGTGTTTTCTTTTCCCCACCCCTTTGCACGGAGCAACACCTTGCCGTTGTCGGTTTGGGTTGGTTTGATGCACGAAAAGGCTCCCGCAGCGGATGGGACAAGCCGATGGCAGGAGGGTTCGTGCATCCGTCCCAGCTGGGCTCGGGGCACCGGTTGCAGACGCCAACAGCCTGGAGCACGCGCTGAGCCCACAGCAAGGTGGAGGGCTGCAAGGGGACCTTTTCTTCTGGGCTGTCCTCTCCTCCCAGGCTCCATGGCCACCCGACTCAAACGCACGTGCCGGGGCTGACACCGCAGCCCAACAACCCCCCAAAAGGCAAAGAGAGCACGAGAACCATCTCTGCTTAAGGAAAGTGGAGGAACAACGGAGGGGGCAGCCCAGGGGCACAGAGCCCCAGCTGTGTGCGGTACCTGCCCGCTCCCATGACCATACAGCGTATTCAAGGTTTTTGATTTTAAGCGCTCCCTTATATTCAGTTTACAGCCAGGGGACAAGAAGGTGGCATTTCTGCATTTTGCAGCTTCCAGGCTGATGGCAGAGCCAAAGCAAAAGAAAAAAAAAAAGATGTAAAACCGGAGCGCAGGCAGCAAGTGCTTTTCCTTCGCCTTAGCCCAACTGCTCGGACGCTCTTTACGCTGCCCCGCCATGGAGAGCATCCCTCTCGCACCAGTGAGAGACCTAAGAGTGAATTAAAGGCAGGACCCCAAAGTGATGTAAGTTTGCAGGAGGCTGTCATTGATTCATGTGCAATATTTTGCCCAATGCTTTTGTTAAGCATTCAAGTGGCTGTTTAACGTAGGATCTAAGAAAACTGTGACACAATAACCTCTTTTGCTAAGTGAAGTCTCTGTCAAGCGAAACCTCAAAGAATGGATAGTGGCGATCCAAGCCTGAAATAACCAATTTGCTGCAGGAACCGAGCAGCAGCGGTTGAAGCATGAAGCTAAAGGTGAAGAAGAGGCAATTGCGGCAGGGGGAGATCACGACCACCGACTCACGGCCCACCGACCCAAGAAACCCTCCGACCCAAATGCGGAGAGACACTGAGCATGCAAACGAATTAGCATAAGAGGCGAGAAGACCATTTGACAGAGACTATAACTAGCGAAAGGTTTTGATAATCGGAGAGCTAGTCTTTTGTGGGCTACCACCTAGCTCCCTACTTTGCGCAAACTAGAATAAAGAAATGGAAATACCTCGTCGCGGTGTGTGAATTGGCATTGCGCACCGGGCAACGAGCCCGCATTTGGGACAACAAAACCAGACCAAGAACCCGGTCGTGATGAAGAAGGAAGTGGAGAATGCGTCAAATAGAACAGAAAACGGTTTTGTACATTATAGAATCATAGAATAGTTTGGGTTGGAAGGGACCTCTAAAGGTCATCCAGTCCAACCCCCCTGCCGTGGGCAGGGACATCTTCAACTAGACCGGGTTGCTGAGTTTTTACTGGGGAAAAAAGAGAAAGGAGAGGAGGAATTAGATATTAAAAAGATAGCACTGAATGATAAAGCGGTAGCAGTCCCTCTACCACTACAAAACCGCACCACCACACACACGTACACACGGAGGCTTACCACCACCCAACTCCCATGGACTGTGATGTGCGCCTCAGTTTGCTGCTCTAGAGATACTGAATGCCTGAAGCACACCAAGGATAACTGAAAACATCTGCATGGCTTTAATGGGAATCCGCCAGTTGGAAAAAATAACAAACAACAGTTTCTCCCCGTGTCTGCGTTGGCACATCCCTGAGTCACGTTCTCACTCCTCTCCTTCAAAGCCAAGAGTCCTAAACGTGAAAACTGGGCGGGGGAAGAAAGAGGAAAAGAGGGAGAGCATCATCAGTGGAAGACCTGCCGGCTGCTGCTGATTCGGCCCCGTTCGTGGGACCACCCCGGCAGAGAGGAGCTGGTTTGCATGCCTTGCCGGCCAAAGCACGCTTGCAGAGGAGCACGGTCACGTTCACGTGCAATCCTTTACCTCTTTCCTCCCCGGATTCAGACCGTTTCCGTGTTCATAGGGAGAGCCTGCCAGACGGTCGTTCTCGACATTTCATCCGAGAGATTAATCTCAAAAGGACCAGCCCTGCAGGAAATATTTTACATAGCAACCCGTGATTATGGGAACTGATGCCAGCGAGTGCATCAGCATCAGCAAGAGGAACAGGGGGACCCGCAGAATCAAAGCTCGGCATAAGCACGGGAGGTTTTGCTGGATGAGGAGTTTTGGGAGGCAAGCCTGAGAGCTGCAGAGCAACAGCTCCGCGCAAAGGCTCTTGCTGGTGTTTAGCCCTGCAGCGGGCTCCTGAGCCACTGCTGCTACAGATCATGCCCGCAACTCCTCATTTTGAAGTGTGAGGGTCTCCAGCTACCCTAAAGTCACTGACGACGCAAGTTTTGGGGGTCAATCGTGAGCTGCGCAGCCACTCTGCTTGCGGCCAGAGCCCCGCGATCACCTCCTGCAGCCCTGCCCGTATATTTGACTTTCCCCACCAACCTGACTGCTGGTTTCTATGGGATGCTCAATAAAGATGCAGGTGGAGAAAATTGTGCCAAACACCTTCAAACTCATCTTGCCCGGGGTCCTGGTGCTTGGTGGGGCTTTACCTGTCACGGTGTTGCCTTGGGATATCCAAGTCGCTGGTCTTCCCCAGCTGCAGCTGAACGGAATTTGCAGCAGCAGCTCCCATCACCTCTTGGGACTCCTGACGTAAAAAGGGGACAAATCAAGCTCTCTGCCTTTGGGCAAAGTGGAGATAAACTAAACGCCCCGTAAAAACATATTAGAATCGATTTCTATGCAGCTCTGATCTTCCCCCAACACCTGAAGACAAGCTGTGATAGGAACAGGCAATCTCACAGCCCGAGGCAGAGGGCCAGCCCTGAGCACCCAGCAAGCTTTACCTCTTCTTCTTCGCCTTCATTTTTGGCATCGTCCAACTTCTGCTGCTGCTTGCTTTCTGGCATGAGGTCATCCAGAAAGCTGAGCTCTCGCTTTGAGAAGCAGAAATCCATCACTTTCCGCACAAAAACGAGAGCCAGAACCTTCACGAATAAGAGGGAAGATGCGGTGAGGCCAGAGATGATGCTCCATCTCCCTCCAGCGCTGCAAACATCCTGCTGCCAAGCAGCACCGGCTCTTACCATCAGGGGAAAGATGATGGCAGCACGGGACACCTTGATGGCCCAGAGCAGGACGAGGCAGATCAGCTGGATCATGGTGAAGAAATGCACCTTTCGCAAGGGGACGTGCCGCAGGTAGATGAAATCCGGCTGGTGTTTCGCCGGCATCCAAAACAGCTTCAAGCGATCGAAGAACTGCAAAACAAAAAAGTGGAAAAGTTGCCACCTTGGCACTGCGGAAAGTTTCTGGCCCTCTTGAGGCGTGGAGGGAGTTTTCAGGATCTCGCCTGCAATGAGAAATCGTGGCTCCCACTACCTTCCTCCTGGGAGCAGCACCCGTCTTCCCTCCGCTCCACCTATCAGCCAGCTGGCCCATGAGAGCTGCCCACCAAACTCCAGTTATTCCACATGATTCTATTATTGGCATTTCTCGGCCCTCTGAATCCCCCAGCAAGGATTTCCACCAGTGGCAGAAACTGCCTTCCCTTTGCACGGAATTCCCCCACTTGCACGTAACCAAACACTGACCTGCCCTAAGCCGTGAAACAGAGCGCGCTGAACTTGCCTGGTCCTCCCAGCCCTACACACCTCCTGTGCCTCCACCAAGCTTTTTCTTACGCTAAATATGTTCATTGCTTGCTTTCGGAGAGGTTTGTCCCCACTCCCACTGCTGTTTCCCTGCTCCTACGCAGATGAAATACCAGGGAGCAGACATGCTGCACGCTGTGAAAAAGTCCCTACCTGAATTCCTCGGAGCGACGACACACCCATGTAGAGAAAGACACCGTAAAGCACAGGCATGGGTATAAACTGGAAGAAAAGAAAAAAAAAAAAAAAGAAGGCCACAATTTCTTTTTTTAAATTGCATTTTCAGTATTACCACTCTCCTCTACAGGCACTGCCTAAACTTGCCTAAAGCCTTCCACAGTTTCCACAGGGTTAGAGATGTGCCGGATTTTAACCGGCAGAGATTTTGTGCGTGCCAGCGAGCTAATGCTCTGCTTTCGGCTGAACTTTTGAGATACGTTTTGTCAGAAGAATGCCATTTTCCAGAAAGGCTGGGGGAAAACAGGTGATTTCACCCATGCTACCATATGCCGCGTTCCGTGACGGTAGAAAAACATTTCTACATCTTCCGGCGGCAACACGCCAAAGCGACGTGCCTCCTTTTAGCCTAGAGAGGAGATTACCTTGTGGGAGGAACAGGCAAGGAAGCCCGTGGGGATGATGTCAGTGTGTTTAGCTACTGGGAAGGGCTGTTCGGAGGCATTTGGGGGGGCAAACGGCAACCAATAAAGTGCTGCCTGTTTGAAAGAGAGCAGACGTACTGGTCTGAAGAGGCTGCATTGTAACCCGTACACACGGGTGGGCCTGAAAGACACCTGAAAACTAAAGCAGTTGTCTTGCTCGCTTGCCTCGAGCGCACCAAACTGGGGTCTGAAGGGCTGGAAAGCATCACCGAGGCTGCTTCCCACCGTGGGTCAAGCCCCAAGGTTTGGGATCACCTCCTCCTCCGCTCCACAACTACTCAGGCCTGGAGAGAGGGGACTATTTTTGTATAACCTCCAAAGAAGCTTGTGGCTGTTGGGCGTTCCGCATTTTCCTCTTACCTTTAACACAGAAGTGAAGAAGACAGAGCAGCCCATGAGCACAAAGATCATCAAGCCAGTGACTCTCTGCTCTCGTATCCCCAAAAACTTGGGTTGTTCTCCTGGAGCCGAGCACTCAGACTCCACTTTGAGGCTATTCACGTGGCTGATGGACAGGACGGTCGCAGCCACAAACCAGGGCAGCCCCATCACAGAGCACACCCCGAGCATCACAGCCACCACAAAGAGGTCCAGGTGGTACCCGCATCCTTTCTGCAGGCAGCAAAACAAGAAACAGAGCATCCCACAGCACAAGAGCCAGGACCACGTCGCAAGCCAGACTCAAACCCTACTCAAGCTCGAGTCAACTTCTTGAAAATTCAAAACAAGACTTGGAGACAAATAAGGAGGTATCCAGGCTTTGCGCAAGCACCTTGCGTGAAAACCTGGCCGGAGTTCAGACAAAGTGGATTTGGAGCGTTTGTGTGGTATCTACTTCCCCCCAAAAAAAGACCCCAACCAAATTCACATTTTTTTCATTCATTCAGAAAGAAATTTCCACCACTGGCAAGCAAGCTGTGTTCTGTGCAAGTAAGAGTTATCCCTGGCAGCTCATCAAACTGAGTCGTTCCCCCAGCTGCTGCTGACATTTTAAAACAAAAACGCTCTTCTCTATTGCTCCAAGATGAATTTGCTGCTCGGGAAGATTGCTCATCTGAACTCCCCTGTCGTTTGCTCCCTGTGGCATCATCAGTCCAGGAGAGCATCCTGCCACGCAGCCTGACGTTGTCCCAAACCACTGCCTTCACAAAGCTTTTGGAATAGGAGCTTCTCCCCAGACCTGCAGCCCCGAGCGGGTTGGGGACGGGGTCGTCTCTTGCAGCCCCTTACCTTCAGCCTGTGCTCCTTCCTGTTCACAATAACGGCAGAGATCTGCTGGTCCATGAATACCAAGATGGTGCAGAGCAGAGCTGGGATGAGCGCAGCCAACACCGTCCACCAAGGGTTGGCTCCTAGGGGGTTGATGAACCACCCGCGGTCGTCTCTGGTAGGCTGCAACAAAGCACACACACCAGCATCATCTCCCAGACCAGCCACCCCACTGGCTTTGGTTTTCCCCTCCACCCCTGGCTCAGAGCATCTCCCAGCCCTGGCTTCATGTCACCCTCTCCCATGGGGGTCAGCACTGCCAGCGGCCTCTTCGCAAGCACCTACAGACACTTCTCCTGTAGCTGCCTAGTTTTGGGGCTGTCGCCCTGTTTCCAGAAGGAAACAATGCACTTGGAGGCGCAAGAGGAGATGGTCACACCACCAGCATCTCCCCCAGACTCGGCCCTGTCCTGCCCCGGCCTCGCCTTGTGGCATCCCCAAGGGCTGAAACCAGCTCCATGCCAAAACACCCCATTACCTTGAACTTATCGGGGACGTGGAGCTTCGGTGAGGGGATCCCAACCATGAAGTCGATGAGCACCATGACGACGATGCTGAGGAAAACGGCAAAGTCGCTTACTGTGGACCGTACCTGGGGCGAGAAACCAGAGCTGAAAGGGGCATCGCAGACGGCGCCATAACGTGGCATGGGGAAGTTAGGGACACCAACAACATTAAGGCTGGTTAACAACATCCCACCGCTCTGAGGACGTGCAGCCAAACCCCTTGGTTAGATACTCTTGCTGTGTTTGTCCCCGTGAGATCGGGTGTCAGACAATGAAAAGAGGTTAATTAGGTGGAAAAGGGTTGTTTTAACTCAAACCTTAAAAACATCTTGGAAAAATAAGGAAGCAGATGTCTGCCACTACAGCCACGCTCACAGCTACAATGGGAAGAAGGCACTGAGGCATCATTTGCTCCTCAAAAGGAAGAAACAGTGTCTTTTTCCGTGGCAGCTCCTCATTTCAAGCAACTTTCCCCTTGAGCACACAACGCACAGAAGGTGAAGAAAAAAAAGCAGCTTTGGAAGACCCCATCTCCCACCGCCTGAGCACAAAATCGCCCTGGGGCAGGTCGCGAGGCAGGTGGGAAATGCTACCATCGTTTTGCACTCCTGCAAATGAGCGAGGGACATCCAAGCTGGTGGAGAGCTTGGCCTTCAAGGTCAGCGTTTCCCAGCTTGACCAAGGGGTGGCAAATACTGCTTAGTGCTCCAGGAAAGCCACTGTGGGAAATGAGTGGGGAGACTGCTGCTGGCCACCATCTTCTACCTACTCTGGTTGGGAAGTAACGGCTGGTTTTAAACTTCTTCAGTAAGCTCGACAGGACAAAGGTGGAGAAGAAGAGGATGCAGCACCAGAAGAGGACATTAGGCGTGTAGGGGCCATTGCGTCCACAGGCAGGTCCTTGAAACTCTCCATGCAAGTCCCGACATTCCTGGAGAAACAGAGCATCAGGACACGTGCGGCAAGGAAACCTCAGATAACTCAGGGGGTTTTGAGGACCTTGGTCCAAGATCCGTGACCTTGTAACTGCTGCTGCCGATGGAGATTTCTATGTAAGGAGCAGCAGCAGCAGCAGCAGCAGCTGAACAAGGGACACATCGAACTACACAGAGGAGAGCGGAGAGGAGATGTGACGGGACACCATACCACAGACCCCCGGCACATCCTCCGCTTGAATGGCAGGTAACCATGGCTGAAGAAGACGCCAGAGGGGAAGGAAAGGCTGGAAATTCTTGGGGATAGAGACAGAGGGAACGGGGACGGAGGGCTAAGGCAACCGTGACAGGAAAGGAGAAGAGACAAACCGTCCCTTCCCAGGGGAGGCCTCACAGAGGGGACGTGGCCAAGAGGGGATGACGATGTCCAGAAGAGCCTCCCATGCTATGCCTGGGGCTCTGCTCCCAGCAACAACAGCCCGAGAGGCTGCTCAGACAGGCAAATTTATGCACGTAGCCACAGACATTGGATTTCAGCAATGCCTTTTCAGAGCAGCACTAGCACAGTTTCAAGCCCATCACCACCTGAAGGGCTCCGAGTTTTGCACCACGCAAATGCCCCTGGACCCCGTGGCCGCGGCGCGAGGAAGCAGTGGCTCGGGGCACTTACAGTCACCGTGAGGTTTTCCCAGGCGATGCCAGACACGTTGATCTTGTTGCTCTCCCAGAAACGCAGGGTTTCGTTGCTGGGATGGGTCGGTGCCTCACACTTACAGCTGGGAGGAGAGAAGCCGAGACAGGCGTAAGGGAAAGGCGATGGAGGCGCAGCCCTGAGCTCCTGCCAAGGGGCAGCGGCGTTTTAGGAGGGAAAAAACCCACGAGTAGATGGTGAGGAAGTCGAGCTTGCTGTGCATGTGCACAGGGTAGGTCTCTCGCAGGTGACTCAGCTTCTCTAGAGCCTCGTAGATGAAGATGAGGCAGATGAGGGAGGCAAAGGCTTCTTCCGTGAAGCGGGTGATGTAGCACACCAAAGAGCTGGCGTCGGTGGCCACCAGCACGATGCAGAAGAAGGCGGTCCACAGCCCGATGCACGCCCGCAGAGAGAGGTAGGAGAGCGTGTACTCCCTGCAAAACCAAAACAAAACGCAAGGCCAGCAAGAGGCTCCAAGCCATGCCTGCCTTCGGGGAAAATCGGGAGCAATGTAGGAGCCTGTCAAGGCTGCGGATGATAAATGCAGTTTCCACAGACTACTCCAGACAGCCTTGGGGCTGTGGTGCAGGGTGTGGACCCACAGGAGGAGAGGCCAATTATCTAATTGTCACTAGTTGGCAATTGTCTGGTGTTAACACCTTGGAGGCTAATTGAGGTCAGGTCCCTGTTGTGGAAGCTGGTGCTCTCCCACATCACCCTGAGGCCCTTTCAACACCAAAACCAGCTGGTTTTGCACCCAGTCACCTGCTGCCAGCCAGTTGGGGCTTAATAAGAAATTTCATTGCAGGAAGGATCAAAGTCATCACAACAGAAGGACTGTCACGGAAAACACCCATTTCACATGGAAAGCTCCTACGTTTTCAATCGAGTCATCACAACTCAAAATATTCCAGCAGAAAACTACCTGGATATTTGGGCAAAATATATTTCCACTTCCAGCAAAAAATCAGGCTGAAAAGTGCCTGGGTTTGTACCCAGAGGGAAGCAAATCTTCCCTCATTCCTAAACCAGAGTGATTTGTCTCATCTTCCTTCTGCAACCCATCTTGGGCATCCACATCCTTGTGGGCTCTCCTCCTCCCGCTGCTTCACTTTCACCCGAAAAACCCCAGACCACCCCATCCAGCCTTCAGAGACCGAGGGCTCTTGCACCACCACGGACTAAAGCAGCAGTGTGCCATGTCTGTGACACAGAAGACAAACTAAATCTAACAACTAACACTGAGAAAAAGAAAAGAAAAACATCTTTTCTCCATGACTGCTGCCTGCTGAAGCCTCGCAGCACTCGGCCAAAGCAGCCAGCCTTACTTGCAGAATTTGTAGAGGATCTTCTCAAACACGAGGACGGGTCCCGTGCTGCCGAGGATGGTGAGAGGCTGGCCAGCAAAGAGGGAATACACCACGCCGGTCATGGACGCGCCCAGCAGCGACTCCATGGCACTCTGTCCGGGCAAGAGAGGCAGCAGTAAGTAAATAAATCGTTAGGGGCGGGGGGGGGGGGGGAACCAACAAAGCAAATTCACTGCAGCAAGGACTTTTGCATGAGTGTTATCCTCCCCCATGCCACCCAACAGAGAGAGCTGCTCACTATGTGGCCATTGGTCGCCTCCCCCAGCAGGCCCCCAAAGGTGATGACAGGGGACATGCAGGCACAGTAGAGGAAGAGGAAGGACGCCAGACACTGCAGGCTCAGACCATCCCGAAAGTCGCTCCAGAACCACGGGGCTTTTCGCTTCACATCCAGGACCAAACCTCCAAAGAGCCTGGAGGAAGGAAAAAATAGACACTGTTCTCCTGGAAGAAGGGCCATCACCAGCACAGAGTAACTTGCATTGCTAAACAGAAGCAGTCTCCTTCTCCCATTTTATACCCAGTAGAAGCAGAGGCACACAAAAGAACCCGCCAACAACCACAACCACAACCACAACAGACCTAACCTGAGAGCCCATCCCCTCTTCTTGCAACAGTCCCTGGCTTTGAGAAGCAGCAGAGCTCTACCTGGAGGTATTGACACATCTGCTTCCACCCCAAATCAAGAAAACCTGTGTGCACTGATGCTGTGGCTGAGCCCAGCTGCCCAGATCTCCCACCTGCCCAGCCCAGGGGACCAAGCTGGTAACGTGGAGCCCCTTCACTGAACCAACTAACCCCCAAAACCTGCTAGAAGGGAGGGGCGTGCTCAGGTTTTAGAGGCAAACAGAAAAAAAACCACCAAACTATTCAAGCTCACACCTTCCTGTCCGCTCCAGTTCAGGACCACTGTGTTTCTCCGCCTTGCTCTGAGAAGCACTGTCATCGAGAGCTCCTGGCACCTTCCTTTTTTCCTGTTACAATGGAAATAAGAGCAAGATACGTATTTGAACCACTGGCTTGTTTTGCTGCCGGTCTGGGTAGGTGACTGTGTCAAACTGGGACCTTGTGAACCTGGGCCCCTGAACAGCATCCCCAGCCGTGCTGCCATCCTGCCCGTCCCCCTCGCGCCTCCCTCCTCCTCCGCAGCACCCACCTGCGAGGGGACGTTTTTCGGGGGCTCGATTCGGATCGAGGGATCCCACTCTCCTGGCGGCAAGACCGTGACCTCATCCAGGAACTCCTCGATGCCGGCCACGAGGTCAGCCCGGTTCTTGGCTTTATAGGCAACGTCACGGAAAACCTGCCAATAGGAGACAACCCGGTGAGAGGACAACCCATCGCGGATGTCCTCAGCAGGGCAATAAGCCCTTGGCTAAAGGGGGCAAGATAGTTTTCCCCACAGGTCCTGTTGGAAAGGGCAGGGAATGTTCCCCCAAAAGGAACATCTGCGCATGGTGGTATTTGTAATCATCTCCACGAGGCTCCCGTCCCCCACGGCACACCACAGCCTTTTGCTGAAAGAGGAGAAGTTGGACCGGCCCTGGCAATGCCACCACTGGGGACAGCGTGCTGGGCACCCGGGGAGAAGGATGAGGTGCAGGATGCACCCCGGGTGGGATTTCAGCCTCCGGGATGGGGGGTGATGCAACTCCGCAGGTTTGCTTTGGGGTGCAAACCAAGGGTGGGCTATTTGGAGAGCTGCGGGCAGCTGGCACAGCAAAGCCTCTTCCTCACTACTACAGAGACAGGGAGAGGTGAAGAAAGCCAAAAAGGACCCGGAGATCTCGCTTAGCTCGTCGCACCTCATCCGTCATGAGAGTAGCCATGGACCTGCCGATCTCATGGTACTGGTGGGCTTTTCCTTCCGGTCCAAGCAAAACAAACAGGAACCTGGGCAAGGAAAACACAGTGAGAGAGAAGAACGTGCCCTTGCTCAAAGAGCACCCAAGGAAATCCCTGGGAGCTCCCAGCCCAGAGCGCGGCTCGAGAGGGGACACGTAGGCTCACCGACTCCGGTGATGAATTTGACATTCATCAGAACCGATCGCAAATCTAGTTTTTGGGCCAACTTTCCGTACAGTTGGCCAGTGGGTTTAAAAGCTACAGCAGGGAAGGGAGAAACGAAGGCAAGGAGATGTGGGTGCGAGAAACATGCTTGCTCCCACTGGCCTTGTTCCCTTGGGACGCCAAACTGATGCATGCAATTCGATGTTTTCTTGGGGTTTTTTGGTTTTTTTTCCAGTCAAAACTTTGTGCTCCTCATTCGGACCTGGTTGGGATGGGAACTTTTGTCATGCCCGAGAGGAGGACAGCCGGGGTCAGGCGGACAAATGCCACGACGGGCTGGCGAAGGAAATCCAGCTCTCCTACGAGCACGTTGGACGCTTCAGCCCCTCTGGGAATTTTCTTCATGAAGTGCAGCTCCGCCTGGGCACGACAAGCGATTTTCAGGCAATTACCCCAAAAGCAAAGCCCACAGCACTCTGCAGCACACTCTGCAGCCAAGGTTGCAAGAGCAAATCTGGCCCTAAAGGCGTAAGAAAGCCACGAGTGTCTCACCTTGCTGAAATCCATTGCGCTGGCCTCATGGCTCACCCCATTTTTAGCTTCTGCAGTGGTGGGAGAAGGATGAGGGGTGAGTGTTTGGGCTGGTGGGACAAAGGAAGACACTCAGGAGGAGGGACAAAGAGCAATTGGGACGCTTCTCCTTTGCCAGGGCAAGTCTAAAGGGGCCAAAGCCCTGTAGAAACCCTAACCCTAACCCTAACCCTAACCCTAACCCTAACCCTAACCCTAACCCTACCATCGTCCATCAAATATTTGGGGGCTTTCTGAGATCCAGAGTTACTTTCCCATGACTATTGCTCTCCTTGGAATTGTCTGTGCCCTTCTGTCTGCCTGTGATAACCAGCTGGTCGTGTGACTGGTGTAGTAGGTATGGAGGACGTAAACCGGCACAGCCAGTCCACTTCCCTTATCGCTGAGCATTTCCATTTGCCTTCCAGTCACATGCTTGAGCTGCAAAGCGGTTTCCGATTCCTACGAGGCCTTCCTGGATGTCCCTTTGGATATAAAAGTAAGAGGGTTTGTAGCTGTGATTCAAGATGTCCCAAGGCCCCTGTAGCTTCCCAGAATAAACACAGGGGGCGGAAAAACACATACTGTGAACAAAAGAGAGCTGAGTGGTGGGTGGGAGGTGGAACGGACTGTGTCCTTCTGGGGAGGCCGTGGCAGCGGTCCCCCTGTAGGTGCTGGCTTTAAGCTGGACAAGCACACATTATCCTCTCCGCACCCTTGACGTACTCTCATCCTTCTTCCCTCTGCCCTGCCTCAACACCCGTCTGGCTCCCAGGCTGATGGGTTGTATTGGTTTCATTATTGATGACCCTGCACACCATCGGTAGCTGAACTGTGCGGTGCCACAGGGAGGTAGCTCTTGAGTGCCCCAGGAATCCCTGGGAAAGGAGGGAAATGTTCAGCATAATACCCGCTTTCTGCCTCCTTCTGGACACTGCTGGCGGGTTCACAGTGGGTCTCCTCAGCCTCGGGTACCTGGGCTGCCTTGTCAGCTCCTAGGAAGTGTTTGGGCGAGGGCGTTTCCCCGAGCTCACTGCTCTCCTTTCTCACTCCTCCAGGCAGCCTCATCTGTCACCGCAGCTCTGGAGGACTTTGTGAAACCCGAGCAGCTGGACGGCGAAAACTGCTTTAAATGTAGCAAGTAAGATGATTGCCATCGACATATTAATATTAGATCCTGCGTGAAGGTGCTGCATGTCATCGAGCGTAAGTCATCTTTTCACGTATGTTCAACGCACGATCATGACACGCAGCTGTTTTGTTTAATATGTCCTTATGCAACTGAAGAGCCTTAAAATAGGGTAAGGATGTGCGAGACATGAAAGCCTGTCTGGCTTTCTGGGTGGGAAAAAGGGTGCATTTCAGCACTTGGCTCTGTGCTTGGTTTCAAGGTGTGACAAGATGGTTGCCGCCTCCAAGAGGTTTACAATCCACCGTGTGCCCAAGGTTCTCACGCTGTGTCTGAAAAGGTTTGAAGAGTTCACCGGCAGGAAGATCAGCAAGGTGTGTACGCCAGTGGAGCGCAACTTTCTCTTCCCGGAGCAGGAGATTTCCCAAAGCAGTACGCTCTTTCACAAGCTGTTCAGGTTGAGTTTTTCGTGTTCCCTTCTGGGGAGGGGAGAGGAGAGGTCCCGTGGGAAGACAAGCATGTACTCCGCTCCGACAGAGCTGCTTTGGCCGGGAACAGTTTCCTGCCACCCAAACCATTACATGTTGAAGGCTATTTCATGTAGTATTTCAGGATGATTTCTGAGCCCTCTTGGTCTCTCCGTAGGTGGTGGAGTATCCCGAGTACTTGGATCTTCGGCCATACACATCTCAGGCGGCTGGAGAACCGCTCCTCTACGCCTTGTATGCTGTCCTGGTGCATAGCGGTGGCAGCTGTGATGCAGGACACTATTTCTGCTACACAAAGGTAAAGAGCAACTTCCTTCCTAGCAGGGGAAAAACGTGTGCTGGGGAAGACACGCTTTCACAGCAGTGTTACTGGCAGCCAAGGCTTTGGGGGAGAAGGTCTCCTTACCAGCTGCATTGGATTTGTTTTAGCGTACTCTTGGTTCTGTTGCTTTCTGCCTGTGTTATCGTTGAGAAACCATGCAGTTCATCTCCAGATATCGTTGCCCTTTTTTACAGGCCAGCAATGGACTGTGGTACGAGATGAACGATTCGTCTGTGGATGGTCGTGGCATCGATACAGTTCTCAGGCAGCAAGCCTATTTGCTGTTTTATGTCAGGTAATAACAAGATTTAAAATGTGTTCAGAATACGTTTCCTTTTCCCGGCTTTGCTGTTTTTCTTCTCATCCTCCGGAGTGTTTCTCTTTCTGTCACAGGAGACAATTACTACCTGCATTATTCGGTGCTGTCAAATGTGAACTACCCCCCGTCAGTCTTTCTCTCTCCTAGCTGGGCTTTAGGCTCCTGCCCTGCTGTGAACTGCTACTTGCCTGCTCTCTGAAGCTGGCTAATGTAGAGAAGAATACTTAGAGGCAATTCCGACAGGAAAGATGGGGAGGGACTATTTATCAGGGAGTGCAGTGATAGGACGAGGGGTAACGGTTTTGAACTGAAAGAGGGAAGATGTAGATTAGATATTAGGAAGAAATTGTTTACGGTGAGGGTGGTGAGACACTGGAAGAGGTTGCCCAGAGAAGTTGTGGATGCCCCCTCCCTGGAAGTGGTCAAGGCCGGGTTGGATGGGGCTTTGAGCAACCTGATCTAGTGGAAGGTATCCCTGCCCATGGCAGAGGAGTTGGAACTAGATGATCTTTAAGGTCCCTTCGGACCCAAGCCATTTTATGATTCTACGATTCTATGAAATGGAGGCCGTAGGGGGTGTAAAGACGAGGACTTGCTCTGACAGGGGTAGACCTGGTGGGAAGACCCCAGTCGAATTTCCCATTGGTAGTCTTGGTAGCGTCTTCTCTCTGCCATAGAAACCGCTCCAAGAAGATGACTGAACGCCAGGGGAGGCTGCAAGAACAGCCTTAAACGGAGACCACTCTTTTTTTTCTCCAGGCGCTCTGATTTGAAAACAGGAGAAAGGGCTTCTTCCTCACCGGCACCATCATATGCCCGTTCCTTCCTCAGTCAGTGGGGGGCTGACAGCGAGCAGGCGGGTTCTGTGGGACCACAGGGCCTGCCTCGCAGGACTAAGGTAACTCTGGGGAGGTGGGTCAGGGCACCAGATGTGGACAGTGGATTTCTTTCTGGGATCTTGGCATTACTCTCTTTTCCCTCCCACGCTGCAGCTTTCTTCACAGCCACAACGCGGCTCCCTCTCAAAGCATCCCGCCTAGATCCACCCCGTTTGTCTGCCTTTGGCCCTTCTGCCTTTGCAGCCCTCCGGGAGAGCCTTTGGGAGGCCCTTAGCTGTCCCCTCACACAGCTCCTGGGGGTTCCCCACTTTTCTGGTCCTTTCAGGAGCAAAGGGCAGGACCTTTTCACTCTCTCTTTGCAGGACATGGCAGTGGGCATGGAGGGCTCTCCAGAGGACAGCGCCTCCTCCGCAACAGCCAGCACCAGCCAGCTAACCCGGGCAGGTGCACGGGAGGCATCTGCAGGCTGGCCGTGCCCCACCTGGCCAGGCAGGCTCAACATCGCCTCCTACATTGGCTTCTGCTTGCACCGCTTCTTCTGCGGCTGTATGAGGCTGGTGTCCAGAAGGAAAGCTGCGTGCCCGGTCTGCTGTCAACCATTTGACCATGTGCTGCACACCATGCGAGAAGACAGCAATAAAGACGAGCATGGATTCAGCCCTTCTTCCCGCTGCCAGAGGAACGGTGCCAGGGAGAGGGCCCGGAGCAGATCCCCGCAGTGGCGCAATGATCTCCGCAGCTGGTTCGTGGACGCCACGGACTATGACCACGCAGCAGGGAGGAGGAGAACTGGTCCTCCAAGTTGTGACAGCGCTCCCAGGGATGACGCAGCTCCAGGGCCCTCCAACGGCAGCTCCCAGTCGGCTCCCACACCCAGTGCTGCTCGGGAGCCAACCCTGCCAATGCAGAGAGAGCGGAGCAGATCCCTGCGGCAGGGCTACGATCTCCGCAGCCGCTTTGTGGAGATCACGGACTACCACCGCTCAGCAAGGAGGAGGAGGAGGTGGAGAGCAAGTCCTCCACGTCGTGACGGAGCCCCAAGGGATGACGGAGCTCCAGGGCCCTCCAACGGCAGCTCCCAGTTGGCTCCCACGCCCAGTGCTGCTCGGGAGCCAACCCTGCCAATGCAGAGAGAGCGGAGCAGATCCCTGCGGCAGGGCTACGATCTCCGCAGCCACTTTGTGGAGGTCACAGACTGCCACCGCTCAGCAAGGAGGAGGAGGAGGTGGAGAGCAAGTCCTCCACGTCGTGACGGAGCCTCAAGGGATGACGGAGCTCCAGGGCCCTCCAACGGCAGCTCCAAGTGGGCTCCCACACGCAGGGCTGCTCAGGAGCAAACTCTGCCGAGGCAGAGGGAGCGGAGCAGATCCCCGCGACGGGGCCATGATTTCTGCAGCCGGTTTGTGGACACCACAGACTATGACCCCTCAGCAGGGAGGAGGAGGAGGAGGGTTTCGGCGCCCCAGAGATGCACGTCGGACAAATACTCAGGGCGCTGCGGTGGTGACGGGGGCAGATTGTGACCCTGGATGGGGGAGGGGCACAGCATCTGACTCCTGCAGTGCCGGAGAGGAGGAGGACGAAGAATCCAGGAAGCACCAAAACTGCCCCCAGCAGGGACCAAGCTGCACAAAGGGCACCAGCAGCGCACCCTGTCCCTCCTCCCAGTACTGCCTCTGGCCAGGAAGAGCTCAGAGGGACCTTCCAGAGACTTGGACAGCTCTGCCGGCTAGCCCGTCTGCCCACAGGCCCCTCGAGGAAGAGCTTTCATCCCTGTTCAGCTGTTGGGATCGCCTTGCAAAAACAACACACATTTGGTACCAACAGGCAGAAAAGCCAAAGCCAGAATTAAAAACACTTGTTGGCCTTGCGTATATCATTCATGGGGTGTTTTCTTCTCTGTAGGTGTTGGGAAATACCCAGTGTGGGAGGTTTATGTCTTGGGATTTTGAAAGCTGTGTGCTTGCGTATGCCCATCTTGCAATCTCTTCTTTTTAAATACGGAGTTCAAGTCACTCGAACAGAAATGGGCTGGATGAGCCGACAGCGAGCGGGACTGAAACGGGCTGAACGGCCGGGCCCGGAGGGTGCTGCTCAGTGGCACCAAGTCTAGCGCGAGGCAAGTAACTAGCGGTGTCGCCCAGGGGTCAGTACTGGGTCCGATCCTGTTTAACATCTTCCTTAATTAATGGCCTGGATGATGGGGCAGAGTGTAAGTCACCTCAGGTGGCTTTCTTTTTACGTAGTTTTTGGTTTTCAAAGACGCTTTTGTGTAAACATCCTTGAGAGTTTAAGCAGGAGGGCTTCAAAGCGGGCTGAAAGAGGGCTGCAGAGCAGCCCCCTCCTGCTGCCCTGCTGTGGATCGCTCCTCTGTGCTCGGTCCCCACGGCATCGGAGGCGGTGCTGAGGTGCTGGAGTGAAACGTTAGGGTGCTGCAAAGGAGCAGGCAGTGACGGCCAAGAGGCAGATCCTCTCCTCGGCTGCACAGTCACTCCTGTGTTTAGCAAAGTCGTTGGTTTCCAGCGGTGCCAGGGAACAGTTTGCGGTGCCTGGCAGGAGCATCACAGACTAGTTGGGTCTCCTTCTGTGCTCTGAACTTGCAGAGAGCTACAGAGGTGACAAAACTTCTTGGCCAGGAAGACCCTCCTCAGGTGACCCAACGCATGTTTGAAATCCACCTAGAGAGTATTGATCCTTGTAGAAGAGAGACGATCCCAAAGCATCAAGTTTGGATCGCTGCAACAGCTTTTGGAGTGGAAAACGATGGCAAAGTTAGAGCATTTCCGGTTTTGTTTCTCTCAGTTAAAGCATTGTCAGATGCCACAGTGATGGGCAACGTATCAAGTGCGAAGACAGCTTCCTAAGTTGGCGTTTCCGATGTCCATAATGTCTAATGAGGACAGACACAGTCTGCACAGGCCTGACATAGCTTCCTAGAGCCTGGAAGCCCTGGCAGCTGGTTCTGGTCAGGCTCCTCGTTGCCTTTACTAATAATAGCAACGAAATACATATATTTTTTTTAATCTTTCTTTTTTTTTTTTCTTTTTTTTTTTTTTTTTTCCCCCACCAGGCACCTTCATAGGAATAATAGTAAAAAGTGAAATAAGAAAAAACTCTGGCCAGGTCACCTGATGGATAAGATGCCTTCCATAAAAGGAGCCCCTCGGGGCTCAGGCATTCTTCAGCCACGTTCACCTGACCAAGCCCGCCTGCTGTGGCATTTTGTGAAGGGCAATGAACGTCACGCTGCCCAAGCACAAGAGCTGTAGCTGAAGTGTGTGAGTGAGGAGCGGGCAGCGAAGGCACACCCTGCTCGACATCCAGCTGCCAGGATCCTCTGCTTCCCCGGGTAGCATGGGGCGCTGCCAGCTCCTGAGCCCTGACCCCGTGTCGTGGTTTAACCCCAGGAGGCAGCTCAGCACCACACAGACGCTCACTCACTCCCCCCCGCACCGATGGGATAGGGGAGAGAATCAGGAGGGTAAAAGTGAGGAAACTCATGGGTTGAGATAAAGACGGTTTAATAATTAAAGCAAAAGCCGCGCACGCAAGCCAAGCAAAATAGGGAATTCATTCACCACTTCCCATTGGCAGGCAGGTGTTCAGCCATCTCCAGGAAAGCAGGGCTCCATCACGCCTAACGGTGACTTGGGAAGACAAAACGCCATCACTCCGAACGTCTCCCCTTTCTTTTCCTTCTTCCCCCAGCTTTTATTGCTGAGCGTGACACCATGGGGTATGGAATATGAACCTGTAGGAGACCAGGTGCTTTGCTACACGAGTCTCATGGACGCAGTCCTGGACCTGGAAAAAGTGGAAAAGCAACCCTCAGCAACCCAAATGTGCCAGCCAAAGCTGTGAACAGGCACGCTTACAGCCCTGGGCAGGTTTTATTCATCCGGCTGGTGCGGCTCCGGGAAGAAGTGGGAGCTCTGCCGGCGGACGAAGAGCCCTTTGCCAGCTGCTGGGGTCTGGGAGGTGCCCGGGCCGTGGCAGCCGTGTGGCCTCAAGGGGACACATCCCCGTGCAGGCCCGTGTCACAAAGGGGCAGTGAAGTGGCACCCGCCCGGCGCTTGTGACCTCACCTGGCCAGGGCTTGGGATCCCGAAAAGCGGGCCAGCGAAAGGTAGTTGGGCTGAGCCGGCCTTCGGGATAACTCGGCTCCTTCCCTTGCTACTTGCGTGCCTACTTTTTTCCAAGCATTCATCATTTACTGCCCACTTCTCCTCACCTTCCATCCTCTTTCAAAGGTAATTCTGAGTTGACTTTCGGGACAGATCATAGAGTAGGTAGACTGGGATAAAAGTATAGGCTGGTCTATACCTTCTAGAGCTCTAGGCTGAGCTATTTACACCTCTGTAGGCTGGCCAGATATGCGCTGTGGGTAGAGTTCCTATTTGCTAATTCTTATTTCTTTACCGTATGCTAGGATAGGTAAGTAGCGGGGGTGGTAGTGTAGTCTGAGGCCTTGGGCTCAGCCTAGAATGCCAGGAAGCCCACCCTGACTGACGTGGTAGGAAGGGAGACAGAAAAGGAGCACAGCAAAGGCAGCCGTTAAAGTAGCGGCCGAAAGCTGGTCACCCCTGCATACAAGGTGGGAAGACGTGAGCTGGAGAGCCAGAGGGCTCTGCCGCTAACGCTAGCCACAGATCAGCAGCAGGTCCTCTTCGGAGAAGGTGACACGCAATGCAGTCTTTCAAAAGGGCCTCGGTCAATCGGAGTCCTGTGACAGGGACACTAGGGCCATCAGCCTGCAGCTCTGCAGCACTTCCGCTCCGGTTTCAGTACCACTGAAACACTTTTGATGGTGGATGCTGTTCTGTGGGTTGTGTTTGGGGGGTTTTTTTAATCCTTTTGTTGAGCTACAGTTATTTCTTTGCCATCAGGTGACGGGATTGGCACTGATCTCTTTCTGGAGTGCGTCCTGACATCCTTTGTCATCCAAAGCTGTCCCCTCTGTTCGTGAGAGGAGCGATGGCCGCAATGGGGAACGACTCCTGTGAGTAACGACTTCACCAGCAGGCTTGGACTTTGTGAATCCCCAAAGGCAACGGACGTGGCTGGTGCTCCATCCCTGAACGTTGATGTGCTGACAGCCTCGAGTGAATTCTGGGGCGTTTCCTGGTAGCAGCCAGACTTGCCCAGGTGTTTTCGATTAGACACAGGAAAACGCATTTTATCACTCCTCTGCCACTATGTACAAGACTTTGAAAGATGACGTTGCTCGTAGAAAGTTCTGACATCAGTAGGGTTACTTTCTGTGCTAGGTACTTGCTTGTTTTCATCAGGTTACAGTCAGGAAAAGGGAAGGCTTGACCTGATAATCCAATTCACGACTCTAGGGGGAAAGGAAGGTAGCCCAAGGCACAGAAATCAGTGTGGGTTCATTGGCCTTTCGGCAAAGGCAGCGGGGGAACAGAGTATTTTCCAAAACCGCTTCTTGACCAGTAATTGTCAACGGCAGTGATAGGCTTCCTCCGATGGTTCTGTGTTGGAGGTTGGAGCTGGTTCTTCTGCGCGCTCCTGTAGACAACTTGACTTTTAAATACGCTTTCGTGCAACAATATCGTCTCCTCTCTTTTCAAATGTCATTTCCCTGCAGTCCTTGCCGAGGGAATGGCTCCGCCACAAAGGATCCTCTTTCCCCCGGAGAAGATTTGCATGGCCTGGCAGCAAAGACAGAGACCTGGAGCGGGACTCCACAACCTGGGCAATACGTGCTTCCTCAACTCCGTCCTGCAGTGCCTGACGTACACACCCCCTCTGGCCAACTACCTGCTCTCTCGGGAGCACAGCCGGTCCTGTGAGTCCTTTTAGGAACGTCTCCTCGCACATCAGCTGGGCACTGATCCCAAGGATTCCCAGCATCTGGAATTTGATTTAAGGAGAAAAGCAGCCCTTCTTTCCAACCCCCCGAGTTGGTGTTCTTTGAACACTCAAGCCTAGGAGACGCTTGTCGTGTCTAGGTGTCCTCATCTTCAGAAAGGCACCTCTTTCTAGCCCCGGGTCTCGGTCCCTACTCCCGCAAGTTCAACTCTCTTTGCTCGTTGCACAGAAAACTTCTGTCAGTTTAGCATCTCTCTGAAGAAAGTTTTCTATGCACTAAAATGTCCCGGGCTTGTTGGGATGCCGGCACCTTGGGAGAAGAGGAGTGGAGACTGTTCTTATAACGTCAAGACCTCCACGAGGTTTCCCATGGCTAGGGATATTTTGCTCACCTGAGAAGCTTCCTTCCCTCCCTCCCTCCCTCTTTAGGTCGTCAGCAAGGCTTCTGCATGATGTGCGTAATGGAGGCGCACGTTAACAAGGTCCTGCATTTCTCAGCCAGTGCCATCCAGCCTTGGCCTGTCGTCCGTGTCCTCACACGTAAGTCATTTCAGGTGCTTTCACAGGTTTTCTTCCCTTCTTGGAGGGGAGAGCTATTAACCTCTTCTTTCTTAGGAATAGGAGAACATTTCCGGCATGGCATGCAGGAAGACGCCCATGAGTTCTTACGCTATACTGTCGATGCCATGCAGAGAGCTTGTCTGAGTGGAAGCAGCAAGTAAGCACGAGCAAATTACCTTTTCAATGTTCCTGAGCCCTTTGGACTCCTTGATGTACTCCCATCAAGGAAACCCTACACCCAGGGTTTTCAGACAAAGCAAAACTCTTGGGGGAGATAACTCTCTGCCCTACTTCTGAGCTCCAACTACCATTTGTTTCCAGCTGGGACATCTCTTCTCAAGCAACTACCATCGTCCATCAAATATTTGGGGGCTTTCTGAGATCCAGAGGTACTTTCCCATGACTATTGCTCTCCTTGGAATTGTCTGTGCCCTTCTGTCTGCCTGTGATAAACAGCTGGTCGTGTGACTGGCGTAGTAGGTATGGAGGACGTAAACCGGCACAGCCAGTCCACTTCCCTTATCGCTGAGCATTTCCATTTGCCTTCCAGTCACATGCTTGAGCTGCAAAGCGGTTTCCGATTCCTACGAGGCCTTCCTGGATGTCCCTTTGGATATAAAAGTAAGAGGGTTTGTAGCTGTGATTCAAGACGTCCCAAGGCCCCTGTAGCTTCCCAGAATAAACACAGGGGGCGGAAAAACACATGCTGTGAACAAAAGAGAGCTGAGTGGCGGGTGGGAGGTGGAACGGACTGTGTCCTTCTGGGGAGGCCGTGGCAGCGGTCCCCCTGTAGGTGCTGGCTTTAAGCTGGACAAGCACGCATTATCCTCTCCGCACCCTTGACGTACTCTCATCCTTCTTCCCTCTGCCCTGCCTCAACACCCGTCTGGCTCCCAGGCTGATGGGTTGTATTGGTTTCATTATTGATGACCCTGCACACCATCGGTAGCTGAACTGTGCGGTGCCACAGGGAGGTAGCTCTTGAGTGCCCCAGGAATCCCTGGGAAAGGAGGGAAATGTTCAGCATAATACCCGCTTTCTGCCTCCTTCTGGACACTGCTGGCGGGTTCACAGTGGGTCTCCTCAGCCTCGGGTACCTGGGCTGCCTTGTCAGCTCCTAGGAAGTGTTTGGGCGAGGGCGTTTCCCCGAGCTCACTGCTCTCCTTTCTCACTCCTCCAGGCAGCCTCATCTGTCACCGCAGCTCTGGAGGACTTTGTGAAACCCGAGCAGCTGGACGGCGAAAACTGCTTTAAATGTAGCAAGTAAGATGATTGCCATCGACATATTAATATTAGATCCTGCGTGAAGGTGCTGCATGTCATCGAGCGTAAGTCATCTTTTCATGTATGTTCAACGCACGATCATGACACGCAGCTGTTTTGTTTAATATGTCCTTATGCAACTGAAGAGCCTTAAAATAGGGTAAGGATGTGCGAGACATGAAAGCCTGTCTGGCTTTCTGGGTGGGAAAAAGGGTGCATTTCAGCACTTGGCTCTGTGCTTGGTTTCAAGGTGTGACAAGATGGTTGCCGCCTCCAAGAGGTTTACAATCCACCGTGTGCCCAAGGTTCTCACGCTGTGTCTGAAAAGGTTTGAAGAGTTCACCGGCAGGAAGATCAGCAAGGTGTGTACGCCAGTGGAGCGCAACTTTCTCTTCCCGGAGCAGGAGA
Source organism: Aptenodytes patagonicus (assembly GCF_965638725.1). Lineage (NCBI taxonomy): Eukaryota > Metazoa > Chordata > Aves > Sphenisciformes > Spheniscidae > Aptenodytes > Aptenodytes patagonicus. Next base: position 25,857 of record NW_027472230.1, on the reverse strand, counting down.
TTTCCCAAAGCAGTACGCTCTTTCACAAGCTGTTCAGGTTGAGTTTTTCGTGTTCCCTTCTGGGGAGGGGAGAGGAGAGGTCCCGTGGGAAGACAAGCATGTACTCCGCTCCGACAGAGCTGCTTTGGCCGGGAACAGTTTCCTGCCACCCAAACCATTACATGTTGAAGGCTATTTCATGTAGTATTTCAGGATGATTTCTGAGCCCTCTTGGTCTCTCCGTAGGTGGTGGAGTATCCCGAGTACTTGGATCTTCGGCCATACACATCTCAGGCGGCTGGAGAACCGCTCCTCTACGCCTTGTATGCTGTCCTGGTGCATAGCGGTGGCAGCTGTGATGCAGGACACTATTTCTGCTACACAAAGGTAAAGAGCAACTTCCTTCCTAGCAGGGGAAAAACGTGTGCTGGGGAAGACACGCTTTCACAGCAGTGTTACTGGCAGCCAAGGCTTTGGGGGAGAAGGTCTCCTTACCAGCTGCATTGGATTTGTTTTAGCGTACTCTTGGTTCTGTTGCTTTCTGCCTGTGTTATCGTTGAGAAACCATGCAGTTCATCTCCAGATATCGTTGCCCTTTTTTACAGGCCAGCAATGGACTGTGGTACGAGATGAACGATTCGTCTGTGGATGGTCGTGGCATCGATACAGTTCTCAGGCAGCAAGCCTATTTGCTGTTTTATGTCAGGTAATAACAAGATTTAAAATGTGTTCAGAATACGTTTCCTTTTCCCGGCTTTGCTGTTTTTCTTCTCATCCTCCGGAGTGTTTCTCTTTCTGTCACAGGAGACAATTACTACCTGCATTATTCGGTGCTGTCAAATGTGAACTACCCCCCGTCAGTCTTTCTCTCTCCTAGCTGGGCTTTAGGCTCCTGCCCTGCTGTGAACTGCTACTTGCCTGCTCTCTGAAGCTGGCTAATGTAGAGAAGAATACTTAGAGGCAATTCCGACAGGAAAGATGGGGAGGGACTATTTATCAGGGAGTGCAGTGATAGGACGAGGGGTAACGGTTTTGAACTGAAAGAGGGAAGATGTAGATTAGATATTAGGAAGAAATTGTTTACGGTGAGGGTGGTGAGACACTGGAAGAGGTTGCCCAGAGAAGTTGTGGATGCCCCCTCCCTGGAAGTGGTCAAGGCCGGGTTGGATGGGGCTTTGAGCAACCTGATCTAGTGGAAGGTATCCCTGCCCATGGCAGAGGAGTTGGAACTAGATGATCTTTAAGGTCCCTTCGGACCCAAGCCATTTTATGATTCTACGATTCTATGAAATGGAGGCCGTAGGGGGTGTAAAGACGAGGACTTGCTCTGACAGGGGTAGACCTGGTGGGAAGACCCCAGTCGAATTTCCCATTGGTAGTCTTGGTAGCGTCTTCTCTCTGCCATAGAAACCGCTCCAAGAAGATGACTGAACGCCAGGGGAGGCTGCAAGAACAGCCTTAAACGGAGACCACTCTTTTTTTTCTCCAGGCGCTCTGATTTGAAAACAGGAGAAAGGGCTTCTTCCTCACCGGCACCATCATATGCCCGTTCCTTCCTCAGTCAGTGGGGGGCTGACAGCGAGCAGGCGGGTTCTGTGGGACCACAGGGCCTGCCTCGCAGGACTAAGGTAACTCTGGGGAGGTGGGTCAGGGCACCAGATGTGGACAGTGGATTTCTTTCTGGGATCTTGGCATTACTCTCTTTTCCCTCCCACGCTGCAGCTTTCTTCACAGCCACAACGCGGCTCCCTCTCAAAGCATCCCGCCTAGATCCACCCCGTTTGTCTGCCTTTGGCCCTTCTGCCTTTGCAGCCCTCCGGGAGAGCCTTTGGGAGGCCCTTAGCTGTCCCCTCACACAGCTCCTGGGGGTTCCCCACTTTTCTGGTCCTTTCAGGAGCAAAGGGCAGGACCTTTTCACTCTCTCTTTGCAGGACATGGCAGTGGGCATGGAGGGCTCTCCAGAGGACAGCGCCTCCTCCGCAACAGCCAGCACCAGCCAGCTAACCCGGGCAGGTGCACGGGAGGCATCTGCAGGCTGGCCGTGCCCCACCTGGCCAGGCAGGCTCAACATCGCCTCCTACATTGGCTTCTGCTTGCACCGCTTCTTCTGCGGCTGTATGAGGCTGGTGTCCAGAAGGAAAGCTGCGTGCCCGGTCTGCTGTCAACCATTTGACCATGTGCTGCACACCATGCGAGAAGACAGCAATAAAGACGAGCATGGATTCAGCCCTTCTTCCCGCTGCCAGAGGAACGGTGCCAGGGAGAGGGCCCGGAGCAGATCCCCGCAGTGGCGCAATGATCTCCGCAGCTGGTTCGTGGACGCCACGGACTATGACCACGCAGCAGGGAGGAGGAGAACTGGTCCTCCAAGTTGTGACAGCGCTCCCAGGGATGACGCAGCTCCAGGGCCCTCCAACGGCAGCTCCCAGTCGGCTCCCACACCCAGTGCTGCTCGGGAGCCAACCCTGCCAATGCAGAGAGAGCGGAGCAGATCCCTGCGGCAGGGCTACGATCTCCGCAGCCGCTTTGTGGAGATCACGGACTACCACCGCTCAGCAAGGAGGAGGAGGAGGTGGAGAGCAAGTCCTCCACGTCGTGACGGAGCCCCAAGGGATGACGGAGCTCCAGGGCCCTCCAACGGCAGCTCCCAGTTGGCTCCCACGCCCAGTGCTGCTCGGGAGCCAACCCTGCCAATGCAGAGAGAGCGGAGCAGATCCCTGCGGCAGGGCTACGATCTCCGCAGCCACTTTGTGGAGGTCACAGACTGCCACCGCTCAGCAAGGAGGAGGAGGAGGTGGAGAGCAAGTCCTCCACGTCGTGACGGAGCCTCAAGGGATGACGGAGCTCCAGGGCCCTCCAACGGCAGCTCCAAGTGGGCTCCCACACGCAGGGCTGCTCAGGAGCAAACTCTGCCGAGGCAGAGGGAGCGGAGCAGATCCCCGCGACGGGGCCATGATTTCTGCAGCCGGTTTGTGGACACCACAGACTATGACCCCTCAGCAGGGAGGAGGAGGAGGAGGGTTTCGGCACCCCAGAGATGCACGTCGGACAAATACTCAGGGCGCTGCGGTGGTGACGGGGGCAGATTGTGACCCTGGATGGGGGAGGGGCACAGCATCTGACTCCTGCAGTGCCGGAGAGGAGGAGGACGAAGAATCCAGGAAGCACCAAAACTGCCCCCAGCAGGGACCAAGCTGCACAAAGGGCACCAGCAGCGCACCCTGTCCCTCCTCCCAGTACTGCCTCTGGCCAGGAAGAGCTCAGAGGGACCTTCCAGAGACTTGGACAGCTCTGCCGGCTAGCCCGTCTGCCCACAGGCCCCTCGAGGAAGAGCTTTCATCCCTGTTCAGCTGTTGGGATCGCCTTGCAAAAACAACACACATTTGGTACCAACAGGCAGAAAAGCCAAAGCCAGAATTAAAAACACTTGTTGGCCTTGCGTATATCATTCATGGGGTGTTTTCTTCTCTGTAGGTGTTGGGAAATACCCAGTGTGGGAGGTTTATGTCTTGGGATTTTGAAAGCTGTGTGCTTGCGTATGCCCATCTTGCAATCTCTTCTTTTTAAATACGGAGTTCAAGTCACTCGAACAGAAATGGGCTGGATGAGCCGACAGCGAGCGGGACTGAAACGGGCTGAACGGCCGGGCCCGGAGGGTGCTGCTCAGTGGCACCAAGTCTAGCGCGAGGCAAGTAACTAGCGGTGTCGCCCAGGGGTCAGTACTGGGTCCGATCCTGTTTAACATCTTCCTTAATTAATGGCCTGGATGATGGGGCAGAGTGTAAGTCACCTCAGGTGGCTTTCTTTTTACGTAGTTTTTGGTTTTCAAAGACGCTTTTGTGTAAACATCCTTGAGAGTTTAAGCAGGAGGGCTTCAAAGCGGGCTGAAAGAGGGCTGCAGAGCAGCCCCCTCCTGCTGCCCTGCTGTGGATCGCTCCTCTGTGCTCGGTCCCCACGGCATCGGAGGCGGTGCTGAGGTGCTGGAGTGAAACGTTAGGGTGCTGCAAAGGAGCAGGCAGTGACGGCCAAGAGGCAGATCCTCTCCTCGGCTGCACAGTCACTCCTGTGTTTAGCAAAGTCGTTGGTTTCCAGCGGTGCCAGGGAACAGTTTGCGGTGCCTGGCAGGAGCATCACAGACTAGTTGGGTCTCCTTCTGTGCTCTGAACTTGCAGAGAGCTACAGAGGTGACAAAACTTCTTGGCCAGGAAGACCCTCCTCAGGTGACCCAACGCGTGTTTGAAATCCACCTAGAGAGTATTGATCCTTGTAGAAGAGAGACGATCCCAAAGCATCAAGTTTGGATCGCTGCAACAGCTTTTGGAGTGGAAAACGATGGCAAAGTTAGAGCATTTCCGGTTTTGTTTCTCTCAGTTAAAGCATTGTCAGATGCCACAGTGATGGGCAACGTATCAAGTGCGAAGACAGCTTCCTAAGTTGGCGTTTCCGATGTCCATAATGTCTAATGAGGACAGACACAGTCTGCACAGGCCTGACATAGCTTCCTAGAGCCTGGAAGCCCTGGCAGCTGGTTCTGGTCAGGCTCCTCGTTGCCTTTACTAATAATAGCAACGAAATACATATATTTTTTTTAATCTTTCTTTTTTTTTTTTCTTTTTTTTTTTTTTTTTTCCCCCACCAGGCACCTTCATAGGAATAATAGTAAAAAGTGAAATAAGAAAAAACTCTGGCCAGGTCACCTGATGGATAAGATGCCTTCCATAAAAGGAGCCCCTCGGGGCTCAGGCATTCTTCAGCCACGTTCACCTGACCAAGCCCGCCTGCTGTGGCATTTTGTGAAGGGCAATGAACGTCACGCTGCCCAAGCACAAGAGCTGTAGCTGAAGTGTGTGAGTGAGGAGCGGGCAGCGAAGGCACACCCTGCTCGACATCCAGCTGCCAGGATCCTCTGCTTCCCCGGGTAGCATGGGGCGCTGCCAGCTCCTGAGCCCTGACCCCGTGTCGTGGTTTAACCCCAGGAGGCAGCTCAGCACCACACAGACGCTCACTCACTCCCCCCCGCACCGATGGGATAGGGGAGAGAATCAGGAGGGTAAAAGTGAGGAAACTCATGGGTTGAGATAAAGACGGTTTAATAATTAAAGCAAAAGCCGCGCACGCAAGCCAAGCAAAATAGGGAATTCATTCACCACTTCCCATTGGCAGGCAGGTGTTCAGCCATCTCCAGGAAAGCAGGGCTCCATCACGCCTAACGGTGACTTGGGAAGACAAAACGCCATCACTCCGAACGTCTCCCCTTTCTTTTCCTTCTTCCCCCAGCTTTTATTGCTGAGCGTGACACCATGGGGTATGGAATATGAACCTGTAGGAGACCAGGTGCTTTGCTACACGAGTCTCATGGACGCAGTCCTGGACCTGGAAAAAGTGGAAAAGCAACCCTCAGCAACCCAAATGTGCCAGCCAAAGCTGTGAACAGGCACGCTTACAGCCCTGGGCAGGTTTTATTCATCCGGCTGGTGCGGCTCCGGGAAGAAGTGGGAGCTCTGCCGGCGGACGAAGAGCCCTTTGCCAGCTGCTGGGGTCTGGGAGGTGCCCGGGCCGTGGCAGCCGTGTGGCCTCAAGGGGACACATCCCCGTGCAGGCCCGTGTCACAAAGGGGCAGTGAAGTGGCACCCGCCCGGCGCTTGTGACCTCACCTGGCCAGGGCTTGGGATCCCGAAAAGCGGGCCAGCGAAAGGTAGTTGGGCTGAGCCGGCCTTCGGGATAACTCGGCTCCTTCCCTTGCTACTTGCGTGCCTACTTTTTTCCAAGCATTCATCATTTACTGCCCACTTCTCCTCACCTTCCATCCTCTTTCAAAGGTAATTCTGAGTTGACTTTCGGGACAGATCATAGAGTAGGTAGACTGGGATAAAAGTATAGGCTGGTCTATACCTTCTAGAGCTCTAGGCTGAGCTATTTACACCTCTGTAGGCTGGCCAGATATGCGCTGTGGGTAGAGTTCCTATTTGCTAATTCTTATTTCTTTACCGTATGCTAGGATAGGTAAGTAGCGGGGGTGGTAGTGTAGTCTGAGGCCTTGGGCTCAGCCTAGAATGCCAGGAAGCCCACCCTGACTGACGTGGTAGGAAGGGAGACAGAAAAGGAGCACAGCAAAGGCAGCCGTTAAAGTAGCGGCCGAAAGCTGGTCACCCCTGCATACAAGGTGGGAAGACGTGAGCTGGAGAGCCAGAGGGCTCTGCCGCTAACGCTAGCCACAGATCAGCAGCAGGTCCTCTTCGGAGAAGGTGACACGCAATGCAGTCTTTCAAAAGGGCCTCGGTCAATCGGAGTCCTGTGACAGGGACACTAGGGCCATCAGCCTGCAGCTCTGCAGCACTTCCGCTCCGGTTTCAGTACCACTGAAACACTTTTGATGGTGGATGCTGTTCTGTGGGTTGTGTTTGGGGGGTTTTTTTAATCCTTTTGTTGAGCTACAGTTATTTCTTTGCCATCAGGTGACGGGATTGGCACTGATCTCTTTCTGGAGTGCGTCCTGACATCCTTTGTCATCCAAAGCTGTCCCCTCTGTTCGTGAGAGGAGCGATGGCCGCAATGGGGAACGACTCCTGTGAGTAACGACTTCACCAGCAGGCTTGGACTTTGTGAATCCCCAAAGGCAACGGACGTGGCTGGTGCTCCATCCCTGAACGTTGATGTGCTGACAGCCTCGAGTGAATTCTGGGGCGTTTCCTGGTAGCAGCCAGACTTGCCCAGGTGTTTTCGATTAGACACAGGAAAACGCATTTTATCACTCCTCTGCCACTATGTACAAGACTTTGAAAGATGACGTTGCTCGTAGAAAGTTCTGACATCAGTAGGGTTACTTTCTGTGCTAGGTACTTGCTTGTTTTCATCAGGTTACAGTCAGGAAAAGGGAAGGCTTGACCTGATAATCCAATTCACGACTCTAGGGGGAAAGGAAGGTAGCCCAAGGCACAGAAATCAGTGTGGGTTCATTGGCCTTTCGGCAAAGGCAGCGGGGGAACAGAGTATTTTCCAAAACCGCTTCTTGACCAGTAATTGTCAACGGCAGTGATAGGCTTCCTCCGATGGTTCTGTGTTGGAGGTTGGAGCTGGTTCTTCTGCGCGCTCCTGTAGACAACTTGACTTTTAAATACGCTTTCGTGCAACAATATCGTCTCCTCTCTTTTCAAATGTCATTTCCCTGCAGTCCTTGCCGAGGGAATGGCTCCGCCACAAAGGATCCTCTTTCCCCCGGAGAAGATTTGCATGGCCTGGCAGCAAAGACAGAGACCTGGAGCGGGACTCCACAACCTGGGCAATACGTGCTTCCTCAACTCCGTCCTGCAGTGCCTGACGTACACACCCCCTCTGGCCAACTACCTGCTCTCTCGGGAGCACAGCCGGTCCTGTGAGTCCTTTTAGGAACGTCTCCTCGCACATCAGCTGGGCACTGATCCCAAGGATTCCCAGCATCTGGAATTTGATTTAAGGAGAAAAGCAGCCCTTCTTTCCAACCCCCCGAGTTGGTGTTCTTTGAACACTCAAGCCTAGGAGACGCTTGTCGTGTCTAGGTGTCCTCATCTTCAGAAAGGCACCTCTTTCTAGCCCCGGGTCTCGGTCCCTACTCCCGCAAGTTCAACTCTCTTTGCTCGTTGCACAGAAAACTTCTGTCAGTTTAGCATCTCTCTGAAGAAAGTTTTCTATGCACTAAAATGTCCCGGGCTTGTTGGGATGCCGGCACCTTGGGAGAAGAGGAGTGGAGACTGTTCTTATAACGTCAAGACCTCCACGAGGTTTCCCATGGCTAGGGATATTTTGCTCACCTGAGAAGCTTCCTTCCCTCCCTCCCTCCCTCTTTAGGTCGTCAGCAAGGCTTCTGCATGATGTGCGTAATGGAGGCGCACGTTAACAAGGTCCTGCATTTCTCAGCCAGTGCCATCCAGCCTTGGCCTGTCGTCCGTGTCCTCACACGTAAGTCATTTCAGGTGCTTTCACAGGTTTTCTTCCCTTCTTGGAGGGGAGAGCTATTAACCTCTTCTTTCTTAGGAATAGGAGAACATTTCCGGCATGGCATGCAGGAAGACGCCCATGAGTTCTTACGCTATACTGTCGATGCCATGCAGAGAGCTTGTCTGAGTGGAAGCAGCAAGTAAGCACGAGCAAATTACCTTTTCAATGTTCCTGAGCCCTTTGGACTCCTTGATGTACTCCCATCAAGGAAACCCTACACCCAGGGTTTTCAGACAAAGCAAAACTCTTGGGGGAGATAACTCTCTGCCCTACTTCTGAGCTCCAACTACCATTTGTTTCCAGCTGGGACATCTCTTCTCAAGCAACTACCATCGTCCATCAAATATTTGGGGGCTTTCTGAGATCCAGAGGTACTTTCCCATGACTATTGCTCTCCTTGGAATTGTCTGTGCCCTTCTGTCTGCCTGTGATAAACAGCTGGTCGTGTGACTGGCGTAGTAGGTATGGAGGACGTAAACCGGCACAGCCAGTCCACTTCCCTTATCGCTGAGCATTTCCATTTGCCTTCCAGTCACATGCTTGAGCTGCAAAGCGGTTTCCGATTCCTACGAGGCCTTCCTGGATGTCCCTTTGGATATAAAAGTAAGAGGGTTTGTAGCTGTGATTCAAGACGTCCCAAGGCCCCTGTAGCTTCCCAGAATAAACACAGGGGGCGGAAAAACACATGCTGTGAACAAAAGAGAGCTGAGTGGCGGGTGGGAGGTGGAACGGACTGTGTCCTTCTGGGGAGGCCGTGGCAGCGGTCCCCCTGTAGGTGCTGGCTTTAAGCTGGACAAGCACGCATTATCCTCTCCGCACCCTTGACGTACTCTCATCCTTCTTCCCTCTGCCCTGCCTCAACACCCGTCTGGCTCCCAGGCTGATGGGTTGTATTGGTTTCATTATTGATGACCCTGCACACCATCGGTAGCTGAACTGTGCGGTGCCACAGGGAGGTAGCTCTTGAGTGCCCCAGGAATCCCTGGGAAAGGAGGGAAATGTTCAGCATAATACCCGCTTTCTGCCTCCTTCTGGACACTGCTGGCGGGTTCACAGTGGGTCTCCTCAGCCTCGGGTACCTGGGCTGCCTTGTCAGCTCCTAGGAAGTGTTTGGGCGAGGGCGTTTCCCCGAGCTCACTGCTCTCCTTTCTCACTCCTCCAGGCAGCCTCATCTGTCACCGCAGCTCTGGAGGACTTTGTGAAACCCGAGCAGCTGGACGGCGAAAACTGCTTTAAATGTAGCAAGTAAGATGATTGCCATCGACATATTAATATTAGATCCTGCGTGAAGGTGCTGCATGTCATCGAGCGTAAGTCATCTTTTCATGTATGTTCAACGCACGATCATGACACGCAGCTGTTTTGTTTAATATGTCCTTATGCAACTGAAGAGCCTTAAAATAGGGTAAGGATGTGCGAGACATGAAAGCCTGTCTGGCTTTCTGGGTGGGAAAAAGGGTGCATTTCAGCACTTGGCTCTGTGCTTGGTTTCAAGGTGTGACAAGATGGTTGCCGCCTCCAAGAGGTTTACAATCCACCGTGTGCCCAAGGTTCTCACGCTGTGTCTGAAAAGGTTTGAAGAGTTCACCGGCAGGAAGATCAGCAAGGTGTGTACGCCAGTGGAGCGCAACTTTCTCTTCCCGGAGCAGGAGATTTCCCAAAGCAGTACGCTCTTTCACAAGCTGTTCAGGTTGAGTTTTTCGTGTTCCCTTCTGGGGAGGGGAGAGGAGAGGTCCCGTGGGAAGACAAGCATGTACTCCGCTCCGACAGAGCTGCTTTGGCCGGGAACAGTTTCCTGCCACCCAAACCATTACATGTTGAAGGCTATTTCATGTAGTATTTCAGGATGATTTCTGAGCCCTCTTGGTCTCTCCGTAGGTGGTGGAGTATCCCGAGTACTTGGATCTTCGGCCATACACATCTCAGGCGGCTGGAGAACCGCTCCTCTACGCCTTGTATGCTGTCCTGGTGCATAGCGGTGGCAGCTGTGATGCAGGACACTATTTCTGCTACACAAAGGTAAAGAGCAACTTCCTTCCTAGCAGGGGAAAAACGTGTGCTGGGGAAGACACGCTTTCACAGCAGTGTTACTGGCAGCCAAGGCTTTGGGGGAGAAGGTCTCCTTACCAGCTGCATTGGATTTGTTTTAGCGTACTCTTGGTTCTGTTGCTTTCTGCCTGTGTTATCGTTGAGAAACCATGCAGTTCATCTCCAGATATCGTTGCCCTTTTTTACAGGCCAGCAATGGACTGTGGTACGAGATGAACGATTCGTCTGTGGATGGTCGTGGCATCGATACAGTTCTCAGGCAGCAAGCCTATTTGCTGTTTTATGTCAGGTAATAACAAGATTTAAAATGTGTTCAGAATACGTTTCCTTTTCCCGGCTTTGCTGTTTTTCTTCTCATCCTCCGGAGTGTTTCTCTTTCTGTCACAGGAGACAATTACTACCTGCATTATTCGGTGCTGTCAAATGTGAACTACCCCCCGTCAGTCTTTCTCTCTCCTAGCTGGGCTTTAGGCTCCTGCCCTGCTGTGAACTGCTACTTGCCTGCTCTCTGAAGCTGGCTAATGTAGAGAAGAATACTTAGAGGCAATTCCGACAGGAAAGATGGGGAGGGACTATTTATCAGGGAGTGCAGTGATAGGACGAGGGGTAACGGTTTTGAACTGAAAGAGGGAAGATGTAGATTAGATATTAGGAAGAAATTGTTTACGGTGAGGGTGGTGAGACACTGGAAGAGGTTGCCCAGAGAAGTTGTGGATGCCCCCTCCCTGGAAGTGGTCAAGGCCGGGTTGGATGGGGCTTTGAGCAACCTGATCTAGTGGAAGGTATCCCTGCCCATGGCAGAGGAGTTGGAACTAGATGATCTTTAAGGTCCCTTCGGACCCAAGCCATTTTATGATTCTACGATTCTATGAAATGGAGGCCGTAGGGGGTGTAAAGACGAGGACTTGCTCTGACAGGGGTAGACCTGGTGGGAAGACCCCAGTCGAATTTCCCATTGGTAGTCTTGGTAGCGTCTTCTCTCTGCCATAGAAACCGCTCCAAGAAGATGACTGAACGCCAGGGGAGGCTGCAAGAACAGCCTTAAACGGAGACCACTCTTTTTTTTCTCCAGGCGCTCTGATTTGAAAACAGGAGAAAGGGCTTCTTCCTCACCGGCACCATCATATGCCCGTTCCTTCCTCAGTCAGTGGGGGGCTGACAGCGAGCAGGCGGGTTCTGTGGGACCACAGGGCCTGCCTCGCAGGACTAAGGTAACTCTGGGGAGGTGGGTCAGGGCACCAGATGTGGACAGTGGATTTCTTTCTGGGATCTTGGCATTACTCTCTTTTCCCTCCCACGCTGCAGCTTTCTTCACAGCCACAACGCGGCTCCCTCTCAAAGCATCCCGCCTAGATCCACCCCGTTTGTCTGCCTTTGGCCCTTCTGCCTTTGCAGCCCTCCGGGAGAGCCTTTGGGAGGCCCTTAGCTGTCCCCTCACACAGCTCCTGGGGGTTCCCCACTTTTCTGGTCCTTTCAGGAGCAAAGGGCAGGACCTTTTCACTCTCTCTTTGCAGGACATGGCAGTGGGCATGGAGGGCTCTCCAGAGGACAGCGCCTCCTCCGCAACAGCCAGCACCAGCCAGCTAACCCGGGCAGGTGCACGGGAGGCATCTGCAGGCTGGCCGTGCCCCACCTGGCCAGGCAGGCTCAACATCGCCTCCTACATTGGCTTCTGCTTGCACCGCTTCTTCTGCGGCTGTATGAGGCTGGTGTCCAGAAGGAAAGCTGCGTGCCCGGTCTGCTGTCAACCATTTGACCATGTGCTGCACACCATGCGAGAAGACAGCAATAAAGACGAGCATGGATTCAGCCCTTCTTCCCGCTGCCAGAGGAACGGTGCCAGGGAGAGGGCCCGGAGCAGATCCCCGCAGTGGCGCAATGATCTCCGCAGCTGGTTCGTGGACGCCACGGACTATGACCACGCAGCAGGGAGGAGGAGAACTGGTCCTCCAAGTTGTGACAGCGCTCCCAGGGATGACGCAGCTCCAGGGCCCTCCAACGGCAGCTCCCAGTCGGCTCCCACACCCAGTGCTGCTCGGGAGCCAACCCTGCCAATGCAGAGAGAGCGGAGCAGATCCCTGCGGCAGGGCTACGATCTCCGCAGCCGCTTTGTGGAGATCACGGACTACCACCGCTCAGCAAGGAGGAGGAGGAGGTGGAGAGCAAGTCCTCCACGTCGTGACGGAGCCCCAAGGGATGACGGAGCTCCAGGGCCCTCCAACGGCAGCTCCCAGTTGGCTCCCACGCCCAGTGCTGCTCGGGAGCCAACCCTGCCAATGCAGAGAGAGCGGAGCAGATCCCTGCGGCAGGGCTACGATCTCCGCAGCCACTTTGTGGAGGTCACAGACTGCCACCGCTCAGCAAGGAGGAGGAGGAGGTGGAGAGCAAGTCCTCCACGTCGTGACGGAGCCTCAAGGGATGACGGAGCTCCAGGGCCCTCCAACGGCAGCTCCAAGTGGGCTCCCACACGCAGGGCTGCTCAGGAGCAAACTCTGCCGAGGCAGAGGGAGCGGAGCAGATCCCCGCGACGGGGCCATGATTTCTGCAGCCGGTTTGTGGACACCACAGACTATGACCCCTCAGCAGGGAGGAGGAGGAGGAGGGTTTCGGCGCCCCAGAGATGCACGTCGGACAAATACTCAGGGCGCTGCGGTGGTGACGGGGGCAGATTGTGACCCTGGATGGGGGAGGGGCACAGCATCTGACTCCTGCAGTGCCGGAGAGGAGGAGGACGAAGAATCCAGGAAGCACCAAAACTGCCCCCAGCAGGGACCAAGCTGCACAAAGGGCACCAGCAGCGCACCCTGTCCCTCCTCCCAGTACTGCCTCTGGCCAGGAAGAGCTCAGAGGGACCTTCCAGAGACTTGGACAGCTCTGCCGGCTAGCCCGTCTGCCCACAGGCCCCTCGAGGAAGAGCTTTCATCCCTGTTCAGCTGTTGGGATCGCCTTGCAAAAACAACACACATTTGGTACCAACAGGCAGAAAAGCCAAAGCCAGAATTAAAAACACTTGTTGGCCTTGCGTATATCATTCATGGGGTGTTTTCTTCTCTGTAGGTGTTGGGAAATACCCAGTGTGGGAGGTTTATGTCTTGGGATTTTGAAAGCTGTGTGCTTGCGTATGCCCATCTTGCAATCTCTTCTTTTTAAATACGGAGTTCAAGTCACTCGAACAGAAATGGGCTGGATGAGCCGACAGCGAGCGGGACTGAAACGGGCTGAACGGCCGGGCCCGGAGGGTGCTGCTCAGTGGCACCAAGTCTAGCGCGAGGCAAGTAACTAGCGGTGTCGCCCAGGGGTCAGTACTGGGTCCGATCCTGTTTAACATCTTCCTTAATTAATGGCCTGGATGATGGGGCAGAGTGTAAGTCACCTCAGGTGGCTTTCTTTTTACGTAGTTTTTGGTTTTCAAAGACGCTTTTGTGTAAACATCCTTGAGAGTTTAAGCAGGAGGGCTTCAAAGCGGGCTGAAAGAGGGCTGCAGAGCAGCCCCCTCCTGCTGCCCTGCTGTGGATCGCTCCTCTGTGCTCGGTCCCCACGGCATCGGAGGCGGTGCTGAGGTGCTGGAGTGAAACGTTAGGGTGCTGCAAAGGAGCAGGCAGTGACGGCCAAGAGGCAGATCCTCTCCTCGGCTGCACAGTCACTCCTGTGTTTAGCAAAGTCGTTGGTTTCCAGCGGTGCCAGGGAACAGTTTGCGGTGCCTGGCAGGAGCATCACAGACTAGTTGGGTCTCCTTCTGTGCTCTGAACTTGCAGAGAGCTACAGAGGTGACAAAACTTCTTGGCCAGGAAGACCCTCCTCAGGTGACCCAACGCGTGTTTGAAATCCACCTAGAGAGTATTGATCCTTGTAGAAGAGAGACGATCCCAAAGCATCAAGTTTGGATCGCTGCAACAGCTTTTGGAGTGGAAAACGATGGCAAAGTTAGAGCATTTCCGGTTTTGTTTCTCTCAGTTAAAGCATTGTCAGATGCCACAGTGATGGGCAACGTATCAAGTGCGAAGACAGCTTCCTAAGTTGGCGTTTCCGATGTCCATAATGTCTAATGAGGACAGACACAGTCTGCACAGGCCTGACATAGCTTCCTAGAGCCTGGAAGCCCTGGCAGCTGGTTCTGGTCAGGCTCCTCGTTGCCTTTACTAATAATAGCAACGAAATACATATATTTTTTTTAATCTTTCTTTTTTTTTTTTCTTTTTTTTTTTTTTTTTTCCCCCACCAGGCACCTTCATAGGAATAATAGTAAAAAGTGAAATAAGAAAAAACTCTGGCCAGGTCACCTGATGGATAAGATGCCTTCCATAAAAGGAGCCCCTCGGGGCTCAGGCATTCTTCAGCCACGTTCACCTGACCAAGCCCGCCTGCTGTGGCATTTTGTGAAGGGCAATGAACGTCACGCTGCCCAAGCACAAGAGCTGTAGCTGAAGTGTGTGAGTGAGGAGCGGGCAGCGAAGGCACACCCTGCTCGACATCCAGCTGCCAGGATCCTCTGCTTCCCCGGGTAGCATGGGGCGCTGCCAGCTCCTGAGCCCTGACCCCGTGTCGTGGTTTAACCCCAGGAGGCAGCTCAGCACCACACAGACGCTCACTCACTCCCCCCCGCACCGATGGGATAGGGGAGAGAATCAGGAGGGTAAAAGTGAGGAAACTCATGGGTTGAGATAAAGACGGTTTAATAATTAAAGCAAAAGCCGCGCACGCAAGCCAAGCAAAATAGGGAATTCATTCACCACTTCCCATTGGCAGGCAGGTGTTCAGCCATCTCCAGGAAAGCAGGGCTCCATCACGCCTAACGGTGACTTGGGAAGACAAAACGCCATCACTCCGAACGTCTCCCCTTTCTTTTCCTTCTTCCCCCAGCTTTTATTGCTGAGCGTGACACCATGGGGTATGGAATATGAACCTGTAGGAGACCAGGTGCTTTGCTACACGAGTCTCATGGACGCAGTCCTGGACCTGGAAAAAGTGGAAAAGCAACCCTCAGCAACCCAAATGTGCCAGCCAAAGCTGTGAACAGGCACGCTTACAGCCCTGGGCAGGTTTTATTCATCCGGCTGGTGCGGCTCCGGGAAGAAGTGGGAGCTCTGCCGGCGGACGAAGAGCCCTTTGCCAGCTGCTGGGGTCTGGGAGGTGCCCGGGCCGTGGCAGCCGTGTGGCCTCAAGGGGACACATCCCCGTGCAGGCCCGTGTCACAAAGGGGCAGTGAAGTGGCACCCGCCCGGCGCTTGTGACCTCACCTGGCCAGGGCTTGGGATCCCGAAAAGCGGGCCAGCGAAAGGTAGTTGGGCTGAGCCGGCCTTCGGGATAACTCGGCTCCTTCCCTTGCTACTTGCGTGCCTACTTTTTTCCAAGCATTCATCATTTACTGCCCACTTCTCCTCACCTTCCATCCTCTTTCAAAGGTAATTCTGAGTTGACTTTCGGGACAGATCATAGAGTAGGTAGACTGGGATAAAAGTATAGGCTGGTCTATACCTTCTAGAGCTCTAGGCTGAGCTATTTACACCTCTGTAGGCTGGCCAGATATGCGCTGTGGGTAGAGTTCCTATTTGCTAATTCTTATTTCTTTACCGTATGCTAGGATAGGTAAGTAGCGGGGGTGGTAGTGTAGTCTGAGGCCTTGGGCTCAGCCTAGAATGCCAGGAAGCCCACCCTGACTGACGTGGTAGGAAGGGAGACAGAAAAGGAGCACAGCAAAGGCAGCCGTTAAAGTAGCGGCCGAAAGCTGGTCACCCCTGCATACAAGGTGGGAAGACGTGAGCTGGAGAGCCAGAGGGCTCTGCCGCTAACGCTAGCCACAGATCAGCAGCAGGTCCTCTTCGGAGAAGGTGACACGCAATGCAGTCTTTCAAAAGGGCCTCGGTCAATCGGAGTCCTGTGACAGGGACACTAGGGCCATCAGCCTGCAGCTCTGCAGCACTTCCGCTCCGGTTTCAGTACCACTGAAACACTTTTGATGGTGGATGCTGTTCTGTGGGTTGTGTTTGGGGGGTTTTTTTAATCCTTTTGTTGAGCTACAGTTATTTCTTTGCCATCAGGTGACGGGATTGGCACTGATCTCTTTCTGGAGTGCGTCCTGACATCCTTTGTCATCCAAAGCTGTCCCCTCTGTTCGTGAGAGGAGCGATGGCCGCAATGGGGAACGACTCCTGTGAGTAACGACTTCACCAGCAGGCTTGGACTTTGTGAATCCCCAAAGGCAACGGACGTGGCTGGTGCTCCATCCCTGAACGTTGATGTGCTGACAGCCTCGAGTGAATTCTGGGGCGTTTCCTGGTAGCAGCCAGACTTGCCCAGGTGTTTTCGATTAGACACAGGAAAACGCATTTTATCACTCCTCTGCCACTATGTACAAGACTTTGAAAGATGACGTTGCTCGTAGAAAGTTCTGACATCAGTAGGGTTACTTTCTGTGCTAGGTACTTGCTTGTTTTCATCAGGTTACAGTCAGGAAAAGGGAAGGCTTGACCTGATAATCCAATTCACGACTCTAGGGGGAAAGGAAGGTAGCCCAAGGCACAGAAATCAGTGTGGGTTCATTGGCCTTTCGGCAAAGGCAGCGGGGGAACAGAGTATTTTCCAAAACCGCTTCTTGACCAGTAATTGTCAACGGCAGTGATAGGCTTCCTCTGATGGTTCTGTGTTGGAGGTTGGAGCTGGTTCTTCTGCGCGCTCCTGTAGACAACTTGACTTTTAAATACGCTTTCGTGCAACAATATCGTCTCCTCTCTTTTCAAATGTCATTTCCCTGCAGTCCTTGCCGAGGGAATGGCTCCGCCACAAAGGATCCTCTTTCCCCCGGAGAAGATTTGCATGGCCTGGCAGCAAAGACAGAGACCTGGAGCGGGACTCCACAACCTGGGCAATACGTGCTTCCTCAACTCCGTCCTGCAGTGCCTGACGTACACACCCCCTCTGGCCAACTACCTGCTCTCTCGGGAGCACAGCCGGTCCTGTGAGTCCTTTTAGGAACGTCTCCTCGCACATCAGCTGGGCACTGATCCCAAGGATTCCCAGCATCTGGAATTTGATTTAAGGAGAAAAGCAGCCCTTCTTTCCAACCCCCCGAGTTGGTGTTCTTTGAACACTCAAGCCTAGGAGACGCTTGTCGTGTCTAGGTGTCCTCATCTTCAGAAAGGCACCTCTTTCTAGCCCCGGGTCTCGGTCCCTACTCCCGCAAGTTCAACTCTCTTTGCTCGTTGCACAGAAAACTTCTGTCAGTTTAGCATCTCTCTGAAGAAAGTTTTCTATGCACTAAAATGTCCCGGGCTTGTTGGGATGCCGGCACCTTGGGAGAAGAGGAGTGGAGACTGTTCTTATAACGTCAAGACCTCCACGAGGTTTCCCATGGCTAGGGATATTTTGCTCACCTGAGAAGCTTCCTTCCCTCCCTCCCTCCCTCTTTAGGTCGTCAGCAAGGCTTCTGCATGATGTGCGTAATGGAGGCGCACGTTAACAAGGTCCTGCATTTCTCAGCCAGTGCCATCCAGCCTTGGCCTGTCGTCCGTGTCCTCACACGTAAGTCATTTCAGGTGCTTTCACAGGTTTTCTTCCCTTCTTGGAGGGGAGAGCTATTAACCTCTTCTTTCTTAGGAATAGGAGAACATTTCCGGCATGGCATGCAGGAAGACGCCCATGAGTTCTTACGCTATACTGTCGATGCCATGCAGAGAGCTTGTCTGAGTGGAAGCAGCAAGTAAGCACGAGCAAATTACCTTTTCAATGTTCCTGAGCCCTTTGGACTCCTTGATGTACTCCCATCAAGGAAACCCTACACCCAGGGTTTTCAGACAAAGCAAAACTCTTGGGGGAGATAACTCTCTGCCCTACTTCTGAGCTCCAACTACCATTTGTTTCCAGCTGGGACATCTCTTCTCAAGCAACTACCATCGTCCATCAAATATTTGGGGGCTTTCTGAGATCCAGAGGTACTTTCCCATGACTATTGCTCTCCTTGGAATTGTCTGTGCCCTTCTGTCTGCCTGTGATAAACAGCTGGTCGTGTGACTGGCGTAGTAGGTATGGAGGACGTAAACCGGCACAGCCAGTCCACTTCCCTTATCGCTGAGCATTTCCATTTGCCTTCCAGTCACATGCTTGAGCTGCAAAGCGGTTTCCGATTCCTACGAGGCCTTCCTGGATGTCCCTTTGGATATAAAAGTAAGAGGGTTTGTAGCTGTGATTCAAGACGTCCCAAGGCCCCTGTAGCTTCCCAGAATAAACACAGGGGGCGGAAAAACACATGCTGTGAACAAAAGAGAGCTGAGTGGCGGGTGGGAGGTGGAACGGACTGTGTCCTTCTGGGGAGGCCGTGGCAGCGGTCCCCCTGTAGGTGCTGGCTTTAAGCTGGACAAGCACGCATTATCCTCTCCGCACCCTTGACGTACTCTCATCCTTCTTCCCTCTGCCCTGCCTCAACACCCGTCTGGCTCCCAGGCTGATGGGTTGTATTGGTTTCATTATTGATGACCCTGCACACCATCGGTAGCTGAACTGTGCGGTGCCACAGGGAGGTAGCTCTTGAGTGCCCCAGGAATCCCTGGGAAAGGAGGGAAATGTTCAGCATAATACCCGCTTTCTGCCTCCTTCTGGACACTGCTGGCGGGTTCACAGTGGGTCTCCTCAGCCTCGGGTACCTGGGCTGCCTTGTCAGCTCCTAGGAAGTGTTTGGGCGAGGGCGTTTCCCCGAGCTCACTGCTCTCCTTTCTCACTCCTCCAGGCAGCCTCATCTGTCACCGCAGCTCTGGAGGACTTTGTGAAACCCGAGCAGCTGGACGGCGAAAACTGCTTTAAATGTAGCAAGTAAGATGATTGCCATCGACATATTAATATTAGATCCTGCGTGAAGGTGCTGCATGTCATCGAGCGTAAGTCATCTTTTCATGTATGTTCAACGCACGATCATGACACGCAGCTGTTTTGTTTAATATGTCCTTATGCAACTGAAGAGCCTTAAAATAGGGTAAGGATGTGCGAGACATGAAAGCCTGTCTGGCTTTCTGGGTGGGAAAAAGGGTGCATTTCAGCACTTGGCTCTGTGCTTGGTTTCAAGGTGTGACAAGATGGTTGCCGCCTCCAAGAGGTTTACAATCCACCGTGTGCCCAAGGTTCTCACGCTGTGTCTGAAAAGGTTTGAAGAGTTCACCGGCAGGAAGATCAGCAAGGTGTGTACGCCAGTGGAGCGCAACTTTCTCTTCCCGGAGCAGGAGATTTCCCAAAGCAGTACGCTCTTTCACAAGCTGTTCAGGTTGAGTTTTTCGTGTTCCCTTCTGGGGAGGGGAGAGGAGAGGTCCCGTGGGAAGACAAGCATGTACTCCGCTCCGACAGAGCTGCTTTGGCCGGGAACAGTTTCCTGCCACCCAAACCATTACATGTTGAAGGCTATTTCATGTAGTATTTCAGGATGATTTCTGAGCCCTCTTGGTCTCTCCGTAGGTGGTGGAGTATCCCGAGTACTTGGATCTTCGGCCATACACATCTCAGGCGGCTGGAGAACCGCTCCTCTACGCCTTGTATGCTGTCCTGGTGCATAGCGGTGGCAGCTGTGATGCAGGACACTATTTCTGCTACACAAAGGTAAAGAGCAACTTCCTTCCTAGCAGGGGAAAAACGTGTGCTGGGGAAGACACGCTTTCACAGCAGTGTTACTGGCAGCCAAGGCTTTGGGGGAGAAGGTCTCCTTACCAGCTGCATTGGATTTGTTTTAGCGTACTCTTGGTTCTGTTGCTTTCTGCCTGTGTTATCGTTGAGAAACCATGCAGTTCATCTCCAGATATCGTTGCCCTTTTTTACAGGCCAGCAATGGACTGTGGTACGAGATGAACGATTCGTCTGTGGATGGTCGTGGCATCGATACAGTTCTCAGGCAGCAAGCCTATTTGCTGTTTTATGTCAGGTAATAACAAGATTTAAAATGTGTTCAGAATACGTTTCCTTTTCCCGGCTTTGCTGTTTTTCTTCTCATCCTCCGGAGTGTTTCTCTTTCTGTCACAGGAGACAATTACTACCTGCATTATTCGGTGCTGTCAAATGTGAACTACCCCCCGTCAGTCTTTCTCTCTCCTAGCTGGGCTTTAGGCTCCTGCCCTGCTGTGAACTGCTACTTGCCTGCTCTCTGAAGCTGGCTAATGTAGAGAAGAATACTTAGAGGCAATTCCGACAGGAAAGATGGGGAGGGACTATTTATCAGGGAGTGCAGTGATAGGACGAGGGGTAACGGTTTTGAACTGAAAGAGGGAAGATGTAGATTAGATATTAGGAAGAAATTGTTTATGGTGAGGGTGGTGAGACACTGGAAGAGGTTGCCCAGAGAAGTTGTGGATGCCCCCTCCCTGGAAGTGGTCAAGGCCGGGTTGGATGGGGCTTTGAGCAACCTGATCTAGTGGAAGGTATCCCTGCCCATGGCAGAGGAGTTGGAACTAGATGATCTTTAAGGTCCCTTCGGACCCAAGCCATTTTATGATTCTACGATTCTATGAAATGGAGGCCGTAGGGGGTGTAAAGACGAGGACTTGCTCTGACAGGGGTAGACCTGGTGGGAAGACCCCAGTCGAATTTCCCATTGGTAGTCTTGGTAGCGTCTTCTCTCTGCCATAGAAACCGCTCCAAGAAGATGACTGAACGCCAGGGGAGGCTGCAAGAACAGCCTTAAACGGAGACCACTCTTTTTTTTCTCCAGGCGCTCTGATTTGAAAACAGGAGAAAGGGCTTCTTCCTCACCGGCACCATCATATGCCCGTTCCTTCCTCAGTCAGTGGGGGGCTGACAGCGAGCAGGCGGGTTCTGTGGGACCACAGGGCCTGCCTCGCAGGACTAAGGTAACTCTGGGGAGGTGGGTCAGGGCACCAGATGTGGACAGTGGATTTCTTTCTGGGATCTTGGCATTACTCTCTTTTCCCTCCCACGCTGCAGCTTTCTTCACAGCCACAACGCGGCTCCCTCTCAAAGCATCCCGCCTAGATCCACCCCGTTTGTCTGCCTTTGGCCCTTCTGCCTTTGCAGCCCTCCGGGAGAGCCTTTGGGAGGCCCTTAGCTGTCCCCTCACACAGCTCCTGGGGGTTCCCCACTTTTCTGGTCCTTTCAGGAGCAAAGGGCAGGACCTTTTCACTCTCTCTTTGCAGGACATGGCAGTGGGCATGGAGGGCTCTCCAGAGGACAGCGCCTCCTCCGCAACAGCCAGCACCAGCCAGCTAACCCGGGCAGGTGCACGGGAGGCATCTGCAGGCTGGCCGTGCCCCACCTGGCCAGGCAGGCTCAACATCGCCTCCTACATTGGCTTCTGCTTGCACCGCTTCTTCTGCGGCTGTATGAGGCTGGTGTCCAGAAGGAAAGCTGCGTGCCCGGTCTGCTGTCAACCATTTGACCATGTGCTGCACACCATGCGAGAAGACAGCAATAAAGACGAGCATGGATTCAGCCCTTCTTCCCGCTGCCAGAGGAACGGTGCCAGGGAGAGGGCCCGGAGCAGATCCCCGCAGTGGCGCAATGATCTCCGCAGCTGGTTCGTGGACGCCACGGACTATGACCACGCAGCAGGGAGGAGGAGAACTGGTCCTCCAAGTTGTGACAGCGCTCCCAGGGATGACGCAGCTCCAGGGCCCTCCAACGGCAGCTCCCAGTCGGCTCCCACACCCAGTGCTGCTCGGGAGCCAACCCTGCCAATGCAGAGAGAGCGGAGCAGATCCCTGCGGCAGGGCTACGATCTCCGCAGCCGCTTTGTGGAGATCACGGACTACCACCGCTCAGCAAGGAGGAGGAGGAGGTGGAGAGCAAGTCCTCCACGTCGTGACGGAGCCCCAAGGGATGACGGAGCTCCAGGGCCCTCCAACGGCAGCTCCCAGTTGGCTCCCACGCCCAGTGCTGCTCGGGAGCCAACCCTGCCAATGCAGAGAGAGCGGAGCAGATCCCTGCGGCAGGGCTACGATCTCCGCAGCCACTTTGTGGAGGTCACAGACTGCCACCGCTCAGCAAGGAGGAGGAGGAGGTGGAGAGCAAGTCCTCCACGTCATGACGGAGCCTCAAGGGATGACGGAGCTCCAGGGCCCTCCAACGGCAGCTCCAAGTGGGCTCCCACACGCAGGGCTGCTCAGGAGCAAACTCTGCCGAGGCAGAGGGAGCGGAGCAGATCCCCGCGACGGGGCCATGATTTCTGCAGCCGGTTTGTGGACACCACAGACTATGACCCCTCAGCAGGGAGGAGGAGGAGGAGGGTTTCGGCGCCCCAGAGATGCACGTCGGACAAATACTCAGGGCGCTGCGGTGGTGACGGGGGCAGATTGTGACCCTGGATGGGGGAGGGGCACAGCATCTGACTCCTGCAGTGCCGGAGAGGAGGAGGACGAAGAATCCAGGAAGCACCAAAACTGCCCCCAGCAGGGACCAAGCTGCACAAAGGGCACCAGCAGCGCACCCTGTCCCTCCTCCCAGTACTGCCTCTGGCCAGGAAGAGCTCAGAGGGACCTTCCAGAGACTTGGACAGCTCTGCCGGCTAGCCCGTCTGCCCACAGGCCCCTCGAGGAAGAGCTTTCATCCCTGTTCAGCTGTTGGGATCGCCTTGCAAAAACAACACACATTTGGTACCAACAGGCAGAAAAGCCAAAGCCAGAATTAAAAACACTTGTTGGCCTTGCGTATATCATTCATGGGGTGTTTTCTTCTCTGTAGGTGTTGGGAAATACCCAGTGTGGGAGGTTTATGTCTTGGGATTTTGAAAGCTGTGTGCTTGCGTATGCCCATCTTGCAATCTCTTCTTTTTAAATACGGAGTTCAAGTCACTCGAACAGAAATGGGCTGGATGAGCCGACAGCGAGCGGGACTGAAACGGGCTGAACGGCCGGGCCCGGAGGGTGCTGCTCAGTGGCACCAAGTCTAGCGCGAGGCAAGTAACTAGCGGTGTCGCCCAGGGGTCAGTACTGGGTCCGATCCTGTTTAACATCTTCCTTAATTAATGGCCTGGATGATGGGGCAGAGTGTAAGTCACCTCAGGTGGCTTTCTTTTTACGTAGTTTTTGGTTTTCAAAGACGCTTTTGTGTAAACATCCTTGAGAGTTTAAGCAGGAGGGCTTCAAAGCGGGCTGAAAGAGGGCTGCAGAGCAGCCCCCTCCTGCTGCCCTGCTGTGGATCGCTCCTCTGTGCTCGGTCCCCACGGCATCGGAGGCGGTGCTGAGGTGCTGGAGTGAAACGTTAGGGTGCTGCAAAGGAGCAGGCAGTGACGGCCAAGAGGCAGATCCTCTCCTCGGCTGCACAGTCACTCCTGTGTTTAGCAAAGTCGTTGGTTTCCAGCGGTGCCAGGGAACAGTTTGCGGTGCCTGGCAGGAGCATCACAGACTAGTTGGGTCTCCTTCTGTGCTCTGAACTTGCAGAGAGCTACAGAGGTGACAAAACTTCTTGGCCAGGAAGACCCTCCTCAGGTGACCCAACGCGTGTTTGAAATCCACCTAGAGAGTATTGATCCTTGTAGAAGAGAGACGATCCCAAAGCATCAAGTTTGGATCGCTGCAACAGCTTTTGGAGTGGAAAACGATGGCAAAGTTAGAGCATTTCCGGTTTTGTTTCTCTCAGTTAAAGCATTGTCAGATGCCACAGTGATGGGCAACGTATCAAGTGCGAAGACAGCTTCCTAAGTTGGCGTTTCCGATGTCCATAATGTCTAATGAGGACAGACACAGTCTGCACAGGCCTGACATAGCTTCCTAGAGCCTGGAAGCCCTGGCAGCTGGTTCTGGTCAGGCTCCTCGTTGCCTTTACTAATAATAGCAACGAAATACATATATTTTTTTTAATCTTTCTTTTTTTTTTTTCTTTTTTTTTTTTTTTTTTCCCCCACCAGGCACCTTCATAGGAATAATAGTAAAAAGTGAAATAAGAAAAAACTCTGGCCAGGTCACCTGATGGATAAGATGCCTTCCATAAAAGGAGCCCCTCGGGGCTCAGGCATTCTTCAGCCACGTTCACCTGACCAAGCCCGCCTGCTGTGGCATTTTGTGAAGGGCAATGAACGTCACGCTGCCCAAGCACAAGAGCTGTAGCTGAAGTGTGTGAGTGAGGAGCGGGCAGCGAAGGCACACCCTGCTCGACATCCAGCTGCCAGGATCCTCTGCTTCCCCGGGTAGCATGGGGCGCTGCCAGCTCCTGAGCCCTGACCCCGTGTCGTGGTTTAACCCCAGGAGGCAGCTCAGCACCACACAGACGCTCACTCACTCCCCCCCGCACCGATGGGATAGGGGAGAGAATCAGGAGGGTAAAAGTGAGGAAACTCATGGGTTGAGATAAAGACGGTTTAATAATTAAAGCAAAAGCCGCGCACGCAAGCCAAGCAAAATAGGGAATTCATTCACCACTTCCCATTGGCAGGCAGGTGTTCAGCCATCTCCAGGAAAGCAGGGCTCCATCACGCCTAACGGTGACTTGGGAAGACAAAACGCCATCACTCCGAACGTCTCCCCTTTCTTTTCCTTCTTCCCCCAGCTTTTATTGCTGAGCGTGACACCATGGGGTATGGAATATGAACCTGTAGGAGACCAGGTGCTTTGCTACACGAGTCTCATGGACGCAGTCCTGGACCTGGAAAAAGTGGAAAAGCAACCCTCAGCAACCCAAATGTGCCAGCCAAAGCTGTGAACAGGCACGCTTACAGCCCTGGGCAGGTTTTATTCATCCGGCTGGTGCGGCTCCGGGAAGAAGTGGGAGCTCTGCCGGCGGACGAAGAGCCCTTTGCCAGCTGCTGGGGTCTGGGAGGTGCCCGGGCCGTGGCAGCCGTGTGGCCTCAAGGGGACACATCCCCGTGCAGGCCCGTGTCACAAAGGGGCAGTGAAGTGGCACCCGCCCGGCGCTTGTGACCTCACCTGGCCAGGGCTTGGGATCCCGAAAAGCGGGCCAGCGAAAGGTAGTTGGGCTGAGCCGGCCTTCGGGATAACTCGGCTCCTTCCCTTGCTACTTGCGTGCCTACTTTTTTCCAAGCATTCATCATTTACTGCCCACTTCTCCTCACCTTCCATCCTCTTTCAAAGGTAATTCTGAGTTGACTTTCGGGACAGATCATAGAGTAGGTAGACTGGGATAAAAGTATAGGCTGGTCTATACCTTCTAGAGCTCTAGGCTGAGCTATTTACACCTCTGTAGGCTGGCCAGATATGCGCTGTGGGTAGAGTTCCTATTTGCTAATTCTTATTTCTTTACCGTATGCTAGGATAGGTAAGTAGCGGGGGTGGTAGTGTAGTCTGAGGCCTTGGGCTCAGCCTAGAATGCCAGGAAGCCCACCCTGACTGACGTGGTAGGAAGGGAGACAGAAAAGGAGCACAGCAAAGGCAGCCGTTAAAGTAGCGGCCGAAAGCTGGTCACCCCTGCATACAAGGTGGGAAGACGTGAGCTGGAGAGCCAGAGGGCTCTGCCGCTAACGCTAGCCACAGATCAGCAGCAGGTCCTCTTCGGAGAAGGTGACACGCAATGCAGTCTTTCAAAAGGGCCTCGGTCAATCGGAGTCCTGTGACAGGGACACTAGGGCCATCAGCCTGCAGCTCTGCAGCACTTCCGCTCCGGTTTCAGTACCACTGAAACACTTTTGATGGTGGATGCTGTTCTGTGGGTTGTGTTTGGGGGGTTTTTTTAATCCTTTTGTTGAGCTACAGTTATTTCTTTGCCATCAGGTGACGGGATTGGCACTGATCTCTTTCTGGAGTGCGTCCTGACATCCTTTGTCATCCAAAGCTGTCCCCTCTGTTCGTGAGAGGAGCGATGGCCGCAATGGGGAACGACTCCTGTGAGTAACGACTTCACCAGCAGGCTTGGACTTTGTGAATCCCCAAAGGCAACGGACGTGGCTGGTGCTCCATCCCTGAACGTTGATGTGCTGACAGC
>NW_027472229.1:0-55216 GCF_965638725.1 Aptenodytes patagonicus | reverse complement strand
TAAGCCTGTTTTGTTTCTTTACTAGAGAAAGATGGGGGGGGGGGGGGGGGAGGAGAAGTTTATATCCTTACTTTGTGAATATATAATCTTGTCGCAGTCAACGGGGAATTTGGATAGCCAACCCAACTTGGCACGGGAACTGATTACTGGTTTCAGCCGAATGTGGAATCGAAGAGACCAAGGTCTTTGTGTGGACCTCCCCACGTCCGCGTCAGCGGGCTTTAAATTGGCTATTATTTGGCTAAATTTCTCACGAATTCTAAATGCGAAGGTAGAAATGTTAAACCAAAAGTGCATTCAAAATCCACACGGGAAAGGAAAATGTTTGTGGGGAGCTGACTCACCCCCATTCCAAGAGTATAGCGGGACAACTTGGTACACACCCTCTCCAGTGGCCTGTCTATTTCCGGTTAACACGACCTGGAGAGACCTGTGGAATGCTACCTGTTGGAAGCAACAGCTCTGTCAGGGGACTACAAATGCTGCCCTCGCAGCCCAAAAGAATTGGACATGGTGTCCCCGGGAAGTGAAGATCCCTTGCAATCTTGTACTGAATTGGACGTGGTGTCCCCGGGAAGTGGAGATCCCCTGTAATCTAGTACGTTGGTGGGACCCCCCCACCTCACAGTGAACCCCTATGCCACAAATATAACGTCCCGTTCTCCCCGGGTTGGTGTATTCAAATTCCTAACAAATGGGGTGGCTTATGCCCACCATGATCGTTCTCGTTATGAATCTACTTGGTCCCTTAAACATCTTTTGTCCAATCCAGATAACATAATTGATGCATGGGAGATAAACCCCCTATCCCATGAAAATACTCCCTTAATGAGTTGTTCATGAACAATTAGTTGTGACTCGTTATCGTGGGACCCAATAGAAACATGGTATATACCAGAACTGTGAACCTTCATTTGAGATATGTGTATTTGTTGGGGTTTTCCAGTACCAGGGTTTAAGCCTAGAGATCCCATGTGTTATGGAAACATTGTCAATCAAGAAACCATGTTAAAATGTAGAGTTACGCTTACCCACAAAACAAAGTGGAATTTTGTGTGGGAAGGGGAAACCAAACTAACCGAACCCTATGACCCATCAACATGCTCCACTGCTAAATATCCAGCCCCCCCAGGGTGCCTTCTGGGCGTGTTCAGGTGGGAAGATGTACTCACACCTGCATGTGCACGAAATGGCAGGTCTACACTGTACCATTGGAATGCCATCAATGTGCCCGTCCAGAACATTTGAGTTTATTGACCCCAAATATAACCGGAGGAAATGGGATGTTCAAACACCTCAGGCTGCACCCGAGTGGGTAAGAGGGGTCCGAGCACCCGATTGTTATACCTGGGCAATGAAAGCGGCCCTTGTGTTCGAGGCCCGTGTGGCCCCAGGTGTGCTTCTGCAAAGGCACCAGTTTGTATTGGAAAATTTGACCTGGCAGGTACATATTTTGAGTAATTGGACTGCACGTGCTTTTGGAGAAGTAAATTTGCAGGTTCAACAGGTGTTGAAGATGGCCTTGCAGAACCGTCTAGCCCTGGACATGCTATTAGTCAAAGAACAAGGTGTATGTGGAGTGCTGAACCATAGAGCTGGAGAATGCTGCGTTACCATACACAATGCCACGACCACGATTGAGGAAGCACGTCAGAGGGTGCGGGAAGTCACAGCCGAGATGGGAGAGTTGTTCCAGTCAACGTTATCAAATGAATGGAAGGTGGATTGGAACCCTGCCTCGTGGATTTCAACTTTGCTCAAAAAACTTGGACTTGCGGGATGGTGGGATTGGGTAGTGGAAGCTTTAGTGATACTTTTGTTAATGTTAATCGGTCTAGCTATCGGCTTTGCCATAATAAGGTGCCTGATTAGCCACTTATTCTCTTCTCTCTCTCCTTCTATACAATATGTTCAGATCACCACTGTTGAAGAGGACCTTGGAGTGTTTGAGCCACGGGGTGGTGTAACGGACGAGGCCCAGGTGACTGTGCTGTAAGCACAGACAATGCGCCAAGAGAAGGCTCCAGAAGTAACAAAAGGCAGTCACGGGGAGGGGCCTGGTGTCACTTCCCTTGACTGACTGGTGTCTCAACCACTCCTGGAACTGGGGCGAGAGAAGGTTCCAGAAGTCCAGGGACTGGGGCCAATAAACAGGGGCATGTACGAGCCTCTGGGGCGCACTCTACACAGAACACCCCCATTGGCAGGTCCGACGCTGGATCCAGGGCTGGTGATCTCCCTCTCTCTCCCTCTCTCTCTAGCTCTCTCTCCCCTGTTCTGTCTCTCCCCCCCCACCACCTCTCTCTCTCTTTCTTTCCTCTTAAAGCTGCTAAGTAACCCAAGGCCTACCTCAACTACTCATAAAGCCGCATAGCTTCGGTGCATATCATTGTGAGAGGGTCAATGTTTACAGAATGTTTCTCCCATTAAAGTTGATATTTATGTATGGACCTTGAGTGTTATGTCACCTTAATCCACACTGAGGGGATTTACGAATGTCGGTCACTCACCCCTTCTCACGGGTGGGACGTGACAGATGTCAAATTCACCTGAGTATGTAATCGGGCAGGAATATGCCCCTGGCTTCTCCAGCAGCTAGCGACGTGACTGATGGCTGATGAGGTGATAGGACAGAGGCACGGCCCTCATTTATTCAGGTTCCTGGCAGGCCACTGGTTGCCTGAGTAGCCACTAGGTGCGGAGCAGGATAGCGGCACCTACAGCTGCTTGTGATGTCACATGTGCCTGAGAAGGTGATGCGGTGGAAGGAATAACCTGGCTTGTTCATGTGTTTGTGATCTCGCATGTGCCTGAGGAGGTGATAGAGCGGCAGCGGGCCCCTTGGGTTGTGCAGCTGCTTGTGATGTCCAATCTAAGAGATAGGGCGGAAGCGGGCCCCTGGGTTGTGCGGGTGCTTGTGAGGTCACATGGTGGCAAGCAGGTGATAGTGCGGGAGGAGGCAGGTGGCTTGTGCAGCTGCTTGTGATGTCACTGGTAGCTCTGTAGCTGTTAGGGCAGGAGCAAGGCACTGGGCTGTGCAGGTGTTTGTGATGTCCCATGTGCATGAGTAGGTGATGGGGCCAGAGCAGGACCTGGCTTGCGCAGGTGCATGCAGAGGGACCTGGACAGGCTGGATCGATGGGCCCAGGCCAACTGTATGAGGTTCAACAAGGACAAGTGCCGGGTCCTGCACTTTGGCCACAACAACCCTATGCAGCGCTACAGGCTTGGGGAAGAGTGGCTGGAAAGCTGCCCAGCAGAGAAGGACCTGGGGGTGTTGGTCGACAGCCGGCTGAACATGAGCCGGCAGTGTGCCCAGGCGGCCAAGAAGGCCAATGGCATCCTGGCCTGTATCAGAAATAGTGTGGCCAGCAGGAGTAGGGAAGTGATCGTGCCCCTGTACTCGGCCCTGGTGAGGCCGCACCTCGAATACTGTGTTCAGTTTTGGGCCCCTCACTACAAGAAGGACGTTGAGGTGCTGGAGCGTGTCCAGAGAAGGGCAACGAGGCTGGTGAGGGGTCTGGAGAACAAGTCTTATGAGGAGCAGCTGAGGGAAATGGGACTGTTTAGCCTGGAGAAAAGGAGGCTGAGGGGAGACCTCATCGCTCTCTACAACTACCTGAAAGGAGGTTGTAGCGAGGTGGGTGTTGGTCTTTTCTCCGAAGTAACAAGTGATAGGACGAGAGGAAATGGCCTCAAGTTGCGCCAGGGGAGGTTTAGATTGGATGTAAGGAAAAATTTCTTTACTGAAAGAGTGGTGAAACATTGGAACAGGCTGCCCAGGGAAGTGGTGGAGTCCTCATCCCTGGAGGTATTTAAAAGACGTGTACATGAGGCGCTTAGGGACATGGTTTAGTGGGCATGGTGGTGTTGGGTTGACGGTTGGACTCGATGATCTTAGAGGTCTTTTCCAACCTCAATGATTCTATGATTCTGTGCGATGTCCCTGGTGGCTGAGTAGCTGTTTGGCTCTGAATGGCCACCTGGCTGGTGCAGGGCTTGTGATGTCAGTGGTGGCTTGGAGCTCTTGGGGCAGGAGCGTGCAGCTGTCTTGTGCAGGTTCTTGTGATGTCACAGGTGGCTGAGTAGGTGATAGGGCCGAGGCAGGCAGCAGGCTTCTGCAGCTGCTTCTGTTGTCAGTGCTGACTGAGTAGCTGATAGAGTAGCAGCATGCAGCTGGCTTGTGCAGGTGCTTGCGATGTCCTAGGTGGCTGAGTAGGTGTTAGGGCTGGAGCATGCAGCTGCCTTTGGCGGGTGCTTGCGATGTCGTATGTGCTTGGGGAGGTGATAGGTTAGCAGGAGGCACTTGGCTTGGTGGCGTGCTTGCGAGGTGAGATGTGGCGGAGCGGGTGATAGGGCGGGAGCATGCCCCCGACTTGTGCAGCTGCTTGTGATGTCAGTGGTGGCTCTGTGGCTCTTAGGGCAGGAGGAGGTCCGTGGCTTGTGCAGGTGCTTGTGAGGTCAGAGGATCGCAAGTAGGGCCTCGGGCCAGAGGTGGCCCCTGGTGTGTGCAGCTCCTTGTGATGACCCTGGTGGCACTGTAGCTAGTAGGGTGGGAGCATGCAGCTGACTCGTGCAGGTGCTTCTGATGTCACATGTAGCTGCGTAGGGGATAGGGCTAGAGCAGGACCGTTGCTTGTGCGGCTCATGGTGATGTCCCAGGGGCCTGCGGAGCTGGTAGAGCAGGAGCAGGCAGCTGGATGTACAGCTCCTTGTGATGTCACTGGTGGCCAAGAAGCTGATTGGGCGTGAAGGGACGCCTGGCCCGTGAAGGTGCTTATGTTGTCACTGATGACTGAGGGGCTGATAGGCCAGGAGGAAGCAGCTGGCTTGTGCAGCTGCTTGTGATGTCGCTGGGGGCTCTGTAGCAGTTAGGGCCGGAGCACGCAGCTGGCTTGTGCAGGTGCTTCTGATGTCCAATGTGCCTGAGTATGTCGTAGGGCAGGAGTATGGCCTTGCATCTGCAGCGGCTTGCGGTGGAACTGATGGCTGCTGAGGTGCCAGGACTGAAGCACGGACGTGATTTCTTCAGGTTCCTGGCAGGCCAGTGGTTGTCTGAGCAGCCCCTAGGTGCGGAGCAGGAGAGCGGCATGTGCAGGTGCTTGTGCTGTCAGGGGTAGCTCTGTAGCTGTTAGGGCAGGAGCAAGGCACTGGGCTGTGCAGGTGTTTGTGATGTCCCATGTGCATGAGTAGGTGATGGGGCCAGAGCAGGACCTGGCTTGCGCAGGTGCATGCGATGTCCCTGGTGGCTGAGTAGCTGTTTGGCTCTGAATGGCCACCTGGCTGGTGCAGGGGCTTGTGATGTCAGTGGTGGCTTGGAGCTCTTGGGGCAGGAGCGTGCAGCTGTCTTGTGCTGGTTCTTGTGATGTCACAGGTGGCTGAGTAGGTGATAGGGCCGAGGCAGGCAGCAGGCTTCTGCAGCTGCTTCTGTTGTCAGTGCTGACTGAAGGTAGCTGATAGAGTAGCAGCATGCAGCTGGCTTGTGCAGGTGCTTGCGATGTCCTAGGTGGCTGAGTAGGTGTTAGGGCCGGAGCATGCAGCTGCCTTTGGCGGGTGCTTGCGCTGTCGTATGTGCTTGGGGAGGTGATAGGTTAGCAGGAGGCACTTGGCTTGGTGGCGTGCGTGCGAGGTGAGATGTGGCGGAGCGGGTGATAGGGCGGGAGCATGCCCCCGGCTTGTGCAGCTGCTTGTGATGTCAGTGGTGGCTCTGTGGCTGTTAGGGCAGGAGCAGGTGGCTGGCTTGTGCAGGTGCTTGTGAGGTCACAGGATCGCAAGTAGGGCCTCGGGCCGGAGGTGGCCCCTGGTGTGTGCAGCTCCTCGTGATGACCCTGGTGGCACTGTAGCTAGTAGGGTGGGAGCATGCAGCTGACTCGTGCAGGTGCTTCTGATGTCACATGTAGCTGCGTAGGGGATAGGGCTAGAGCAGGACCGTTGCTTGTGCGGCTCATGGTGATGTCCCAGGGGCCTGCGGAGCTGGTAGAGCAGGAGCAGGCAGCTGGATGTACAGCTCCTTGTGATGTCACTGGTGGCCAAGAAGCTGATTGGGCGTGAAGGGACGCCTGGCCCGTGAAGGTGCTTATGTTGTCACTGATGACTGAGGAGCTGATAGGCCAGGAGGAAGCAGCTGGCTTGTGCAGCTGCTTGTGATGTCGCTGGGGGCTCTGTAGCAGTTAGGGCCGGAGCACGCAGCTGGCTTGTGCAGGTGCTTCTGATGTCCAATGTGCCTGAGTATGTCGTAGGGCAGGAGTATGGCCTTGCATCTGCAGCGGCTTGCGGTGGAACTGATGGCTGCTGAGGTGCCAGGACTGAAGCACGGACGTGATTTCTTCAGGTTCCTGGCAGGCTAGTGGTTGGCTGAGCAGCCCCTAGGTGCGGAGCAGGAGAGCGGCATGTGCAGGTGCTTGTGATGTCCCATGCGCCTGAGGAGGTGATAGGGCGGAAGCGGGCCCCTGGGTTGTGCGGGTGCTTGTGAGGTCACATGGTGGCAAGCAGGTGATAGTGCGGGAGGAGGCAGGTGGCTTGTGCAGCTGCTTGTGCTGTCACGGGTAGCTCTGTAGCTGTTAGGGCAGGAGCAAGGCACTGGGCTGTGCAGGTGTTTGTGATGTCCCATGTGCATGAGTAGGTGATGGGGCCAGAGCAGGACCTGGCTTGCGCAGGTGCATGCGATGTCCCTGGTGGCTGAGTAGCTGTTTGGCTCTGAATGGCCACCTGGCTGGTGCAGGGGCTGGTGATGTCAGTGGTGGCTTGTAGGTCTTGGGGCAGGAGCGTGCAGCTGTCTTGTGCAGGTTCTTGTGATGTGACAGGTGGCTGAGTAGGTGATAGGGCCGAGGCAGGCAGCAGGCTTCTGCAGCTGCTTCTGTTGTCAGTGCTGACTGAGTAGCTGACAGAGTAGGAGGATGCAGCTGGCTTGTGCAGGTGCTTGTGATGTCCTAGGTGGCTGAGTAGGTGTTAGGGCCGGAGCATGCAGCTGCCTTTGGCGGGTGCTTGCGATGTCGTATGTGCTTGGGGAGGTGATAGGTTAGCAGGAGGCACTTGGCTTGGTGGCGTGCTTGCGAGGTGTGATGTGGCGGAGCGGGTGATAGGGCGGGAGCATGCCCCCGACTTGTGCAGCTGCTTGTGATGTCAGTGGTGGCTCTGTGGCTGTTAGGGCAGGAGCAGGTGGCTGGCTTGTGCAGGTGCTTGTGAGGTCAGAGGATCGCAAGTAGGGCCTCGGGCCAGAGGTGGCCCCTGGTGTGTGCAGCTCCTCGTGATGACCCTGGTGGCACTGTAGCTAGCAGGGTGGGAGCATGCAGCTGACTCGTGCAGGTGCTTCTGATGTCACATGTAGCTGCGTAGGGGATAGGGCTAGAGCAGGACCGTTGCTTGTGCGGCTCATGGTGATGTCCCAGGTGCCTGCGGAGTTGGTAGAGCAGGAGCAGGCAGCTGGCTTGTAGAGCTCCTTGTGATGTCACTGGTGGCCAAGAAGCTGATTGGGCATGAAGGGACGCATGGCCCGTGAAGGTGCTTATGTTGTCACTGATGATTGAGGGGCTGATAGGCCAGGAGGAAGCAGCTGGCTTGGTCACCTGCTTGTGATGTCGCTGGGGGCTCTGTAGCAGTTAGGGGCGGAGCACGCAGCTGGCTTGTGCAGGTGCTGACGATGTGCAATGTGCCTGAGTAGGTCATAGGGCAGGAGTATGCCCGTGGCTTCTGCAGCGGCTTGCGATGGAACTGATGGCTGCTGAGGTGCCAGGACTGAAGCACGGACGTGATTTCTTCAGGTTCCTGGAAGGGCACGTGGTGGCTGAGTAGCCACTTGGACAGCGGCATGTGCAGGTGCTTGTGATGTCCCATGCGCCTGAGGAGGTGACAGGGCGGAAGCGGGCCCCTGGGTTGTGCGGGTGCTTGTGAGGTCACATGGTGGCAAGTAGGTGATAGTGCGGGAGGAGGCAGGTGGCTTGTGCAGGTGCTTGTGCTGTCAGGGGTAGCTCTGTAGCTGTTAGGGCAGGAGCAAGGTGCTGGGCTGTGCAGGTGTTTGTGATGTCCCATGTGCATGAGTAGGTGTTAGGGCCAGAGCAGGACCTGGCTTGCGCTGATGCATGCGATGTCCCTGGTGGCTGAGTAGCTGTTTGGCTCTGAATGGCCACCTGGCTGGTGCAGGGGCTTGTGATGTCAGTGGTGGCTTGGAGCTCTTGGGGCAGGAGCGTGCAGCTGTCCTGTGCAGGTTCTTGTGATGTCACAGGTGGCTGAGTAGGTGATAGGGCCGAGGCAGGCAGTAGGCTTCTGCAGCTGCTTCTGTTGTCAGTGCTGACTGAGTAGCTGACAGAGTAGGAGGATGCAGCTGGCTTGTGCAGGTGCTTGTGATGTCCTAGGTGGCTGAGTAGGTGTTAGGGCCGGAGCATGCAGCTGCCTTTGGCGGGTGCTTGCGATGTCGTATGTGCTTGGGGAGGTGATAGGTTAGCAGGAGGCACTTGGCTTGGTGGCGTGCTTGCGAGGTGTGATGTGGCGGAGCGGGTGATAGGGCGGGAGCATGCCCCCGACTTGTGCAGCTGCTTGTGATGTCAGTGGTGGCTCTGTGGCTGTTAGGGCAGGAGCAGGTGGCTGGCTTGTGCAGGTGCTTGTGAGGTCAGAGGATCGCAAGTAGGGCCTCGGGCCAGAGGTGGCCCCTGGTGTGTGCAGCTCCTCGTGATGACCCTGGTGGCACTGTAGCTAGCAGGGTGGGAGCATGCAGCTGACTCGTGCAGGTGCTTCTGATGTCACATGTAGCTGCGTAGGGGATAGGGCTAGAGCAGGACCGTTGCTTGTGCGGCTCATGGTGATGTCCCAGGTGCCTGCGGAGTTGGTAGAGCAGGAGCAGGCAGCTGGCTTGTAGAGCTCCTTGTGATGTCACTGGTGGCCAAGAAGCTGATTGGGCATGAAGGGACGCATGGCCCGTGAAGGTGCTTATGTTGTCACTGATGATTGAGGGGCTGATAGGCCAGGAGGAAGCAGCTGGCTTGGTCACCTGCTTGTGATGTCGCTGGGGGCTCTGTAGCAGTTAGGGGCGGAGCACGCAGCTGGCTTGTGCAGGTGCTGACGATGTGCAATGTGCCTGAGTAGGTCATAGGGCAGGAGTATGCCCGTGGCTTCTGCAGCGGCTTGCGATGGAACTGATGGCTGCTGAGGTGCCAGGACTGAAGCACGGACGTGATTTCTTCAGGTTCCTGGAAGGGCACGTGGTGGCTGAGTAGCCACTTGGACAGCGGCATGTGCAGGTGCTTGTGATGTCCCATGCGCCTGAGGAGGTGACAGGGCGGAAGCGGGCCCCTGGGTTGTGCGGGTGCTTGTGAGGTCACATGGTGGCAAGTAGGTGATAGTGCGGGAGGAGGCAGGTGGCTTGTGCAGGTGCTTGTGCTGTCAGGGGTAGCTCTGTAGCTGTTAGGGCAGGAGCAAGGTGCTGGGCTGTGCAGGTGTTTGTGATGTCCCATGTGCATGAGTAGGTGTTAGGGCCAGAGCAGGACCTGGCTTGCGCTGATGCATGCGATGTCCCTGGTGGCTGAGTAGCTGTTTGGCTCTGAATGGCCACCTGGCTGGTGCAGGGGCTTGTGATGTCAGTGGTGGCTTGGAGCTCTTGGGGCAGGAGCGTGCAGCTGTCCTGTGCAGGTTCTTGTGATGTCACAGGTGGCTGAGTAGGTGATAGGGCCGAGGCAGGCAGTAGGCTTCTGCAGCTGCTTCTGTTGTCAGTGCTGACTGAGTAGCTGACAGAGTAGGAGGATGCAGCTGGCTTGTGCAGGTGCTTGTGATGTCCTAGGTGGCTGAGTAGGTGTTAGGGCCGGAGCATGCAGCTGCCTTTGGCGGATGGTTGCGATGTCGTATGTGCTTGAGGAGGTGATAGGTTAGCAGGAGGCACTTGGCTTGGTGGCGTGCTTGTGAGGTGAGATGTGGCGGAGCGGGTGATAGGGCGGGAGCATGCCCCCGGCTTGTGCAGCTGCCTGTGATGACACATGTTGCCATTTCAGCCAAGCCACCGATGCAAAGGGCTTCGGAGTGGAGGATCATGCTGGGGGATCCTTTGTAAAGTGGGAGCACCGCTGTAAAAACCGGAAAGGGAAAAGGGCACGGAGAGAGAGTGTGCCCCAGGCCCACCTCCTCCCCGAGCCAGACGAGTGTGCTCCTTTCGAGCGGTAGCTCTGACTCAGCGTGGGCAGGTACAGGAGGGACGGCAGCCCAATCCCCTCACATACAAGAGCAGCCCGCAGGGAGCGCGAGCGACCCGGAGCACAGGGAACAGGGCGGGTAAGCAGGACCTCGCGCATCAGAAGAATATGGCGCGGCAGTTCACGTAGGCAGGGTGTGTAGGGAAGGTGAGCGGGCAGGGCGCAATCCCCACTCCTGGCTCTAGAGGCCAACTCAGCCAGCTCAACTAGTAGTCATCGCCCTCCCAGAAGAGGACCTATCTATGGTTTCCACTTGGCCACAAGCCATCGCCAGTGGTAATGTGGTGACCCAGACGGAGCCCTCACACAAGCATACAGCTTGTCCAGGTCTCCGGCTGCAGGGAGTGCCTGAGCCTGTCACTTGTACTGGAGGGCAGCAGAGACAACACCTGTGTGCGGTGTGACCAGGTGGATGATCTGCTCGGCCTGGTGGCAGAGCTGAAGGAGGAAGTGGAAAGGTTAAGGAGTATCCGGGAGTGTGAGAGGGAGATAGATTGGTGGAGCCACACCCTACCATCCCTGAGGCAAAGGCAGCAGATGGAGGCTCCACAAGAAGCAGAGGTTCCCCTGCCTTCTTGCCACCAGGCAGAAGGAGGGGACCTAAGTGACGGGGGGGGAATGGAAACAGGTCCCTGCTCGGGGTGCCAGGCGAACCCCCGCCCGGCCTCCCTCACCTTCCCAGTTGCCCTTACACAACAGAGATGGGGCCCTGGGACTTGAGGGCCAGGCAAATGAGGATGTAGATGAAGGTCCATCCAGGGGGTTGCCTAGGGTGAGGCAGTCAGCCCCACGCATTATGACTGCCTCTGCTAAGAGTAAAAGGAGGGTAATTGTCGTAGGCAATTCCCTTCTGAGGAGAACAGAGGGCCCAATATGCCGACCAGACCCATCCCACAGGGAAGTCTGCTGCCTCCCTGAGGCCCGGGTCAGAGCCATTACTAGGAAACTCCCTGGTCTGGTACGGCCTTCTGATTGCTACCTGCTATTGGTTATACAGGCTGGCAGTGATGAGGCTGCAGAGAGAAGTGCAGAAGCGATCAAAAGGGACTTCAGGGCACTGGGGCAATTGGCTGAAGGATCGGGAGCACAGGTAGTGTTTTCCTCAATCCCTACAGTGGCAGGGAAGAATACTGAAAGGAACAGGAAAACACACCTGATCAACACGTGGCTCAGGGGCTGGTGCCATCGGTGGAATTTTGGCTTTTTCGATCATGGGGAGGCTTACATGGCACCGGGCCTGCTGGCGACAGATGGAGTTCAGCTGTCTCACAGGGGGAAAAGGATTCTCGCTCATGAATTGGCGGGGCTCATCGAGAGGGCTTTTAACTAGGTTTGAAGGGGGAAGGGGATAAAACCAGGCTCACTAGAGATGAGCCTAGGGGTGTGGGGATGGGAATCTCACTAACGGACATTCCTGAGTTTGATTTTAATGAGCAAACACTGCACCACCTGGCATGACAAGGCACTTAAGCAGAAAACAACGGAGAAAGGAATGTGCAGCTGGAAGGAGAAAAACAAGATAAAGACCATGAAGGCATTTTGCATGATCGGGAAGAACGGGCCAATCTGCTAGAGCATAGATGCGCGTGAACACAAGGCTATAACCTATCTGCAAGCTGCAGGTAGCGCGTGTACACTTCTGCTTGCTATAAAAGATGCTAACAAAGAGCAATAAAGGTCTTTGGTTGCCGTGTCTGCCGGAGTCCGTGCCGCTTTTCACCCCCACAAATGGCGCCCAACGTGGGGCGAAAATGCTGGAACAGAGCACCGGTGGGGAGCCAGCTGAACGAGTCATAGCCAGCAGGAGACAGAGCAGTCTCAGGAAAGAGCTGGAGCCGGAACTTTGAATCATCGCCTCGTTGGAGCAGAGGTGAGCAGCTGGGAAACTTAAAATGGGATCGCAACTAACTAAGGAGGAGGAATCTATACTATGTATTATTAAGAAACTGTTAGAAAAGCGTGGAGTTAAGTATGATGACCATACCCTCCGCCTATTGCTTTCATGGCTAAAACGAAAGGGAATTCCCCCTGATTCGGCTACTGCTTTTCAGAAGGAAACTTGGGATAAAGCAGGGAACTTGTTGTGGGATGCAGCTACCGGGGGAGATGAGACTGCAAAAACGGTCCTTACTACATGGCGCTTAGTCTCAGATACGTTAAAACAATTGAAGTGTGATTGTACTGCCCATCAAGCTGTGGTGGCAGCCACTGCTCCTGATCCACTGACTCTGGCCACTCCAGACCAGGCTCCCTCGGAACCTTTGCCCGGTCCGAGTGGGACAGATCAGCCTGAGGGAGGGGAAAAATTTCTGACCGAGGCTCTTTCGGCCCTGACGATATCAAGTGATCTCGGACAGTCTCCTAAACAACAGAGCAGAGGGGTCTCAAGCCACAACAATGAACCCTTAAACTATGATCCGGCTGCTCACTGGCAGGCTGTTCGACAACAAGCCTTGGCAGAAGGAGACCTTTCTACTGTGGCATACCCTGTCATAATTAGTGAACAAGGTCCTAACAGTTGGCAGCCCCTTCAATGGGATTTGGTTAAGGAGTTAAGGCGGACCATCATGCAATGTGGATTGGGAGCACCTTTTACACAGAGCCTGTTGCAAAATATTGTGAAGGGACACTTGTTAACCCCTTTCGATACCAAAGCGTTAGCTGATTTAATATTTTCCCCTACACAAAGAGTGCTCTGGCAAGCCCACTGGCGAGAGCTCTGTGATCGTGCAGCTTTACAGAACTTGGAGCAGCGAGCGGGAGACCCGCTACGGGCCGCGGGACTCGCTCAGTTAATGGGGGAGGACCCTATCAATACGCCGCAACTGCAAGCACGGCTGGCGCCTGAAATTTTAAGACAATCAGCAGACCTTGCGTTTCAAGCAATGGTAAAGATCCCTGATACAGGACGACCGGTAAAATCCTTTACTAGCATTAAGCAAGGGACCAATGAACCTTATATGGATTTTATCGACAAGCTCCAAGAAGCTATTCAAAAACAAATACAAAATCCTGAAGCCAAAGAGGCATTGCTTATGAAATTGGCTATAGAAAATGCCAATGAGGACTGTAAAAGAGTCTTACAGACATTGCGAAATCCGACCATAATAGACATGCTTGACGCGTGCAATCGTGTGGGTTCAATTACACATAAGAATGAGGTTTTTGCAGCCTGTTTAGCCGCTGCCTTGCGTCCCGGTAACAAAGCGTGTTTCCGCTGTGGAAACTCGGGGCATTTTAAACGGCAATGTCCTGAGAATCCTGTACAGAAGGGAGGATCGGAAGGAGTTCAGCAGCCCCCTGGTATTTGCCCGCGCTGCCACAAGGGGAGGTACTATGTTAATCAATGCCGGTCGAAATACGATCTCCGCGGTCGACCCTTGTCAGGAAACGGGAAGTCGAGCACGAGGTGGGGGCGCGCACCGACACAAATGCCACCCCAAAATCCCCAACCCCAAAACCCCATGAGACCGCTGTCTCAGCAGGCCTGGATCACCTCAAGGCCAGAACCATCGGCAGTGCCGGAGTGGATGTCTCCACAGCCACCAATCTCTCTATAAACGATCAGACTGTGCACAGGGTGCCCCTCAATGTGAGAGGCCCCCTTGGCCAGGGGCTGAGTGCCCTATTGGTGGGGAGGTCCAGTGCTACTATGCAGGGTTTGTTTGTGTTACCTGGGGTTATCGACTCTGATTATACGGGACAGCTGCAAGCGTTGCTATGGACCCCCTCTCCTCCAGTATTTATTCCAGCTGGAAGTAGGATTGCACAGCTAGTTCCTTTTAAGAGTATGGTTCGTAATCGGGATCCTATTTCCCGGGGAGCTGGTGGATTTGGGTCCACAGGTGAACCAAATATTTTTTGGACTCAGCTTGTCCAAAGAACTCAGCCCACTTTGACCTGCACTCTAAAGAATAAAGGCAGCAAACCGGAACAACTGGTAGTGAAGGGAATGATAGATACAGGGACAGACGTTACTATCATCAGTACTGCAAAGTGGTCTGGATCATGGGAAACCATCCCGGTCAACACGGGGCTAGTGGGAATCGGAGGCCTGTCGACGTCCAAGCAGAGTGCCAACTTAATACAGACTGTAAGCCCGGAAGGACAGGTTGCAACTATTCGACCTTTTGTGGTTCCTGCACCGTTAAACCTGTGGGGACGAGATGTCTTGAGCACTTGGGGACTAGTGATTGGCACTGCTGATTCGCATCAACATTTTTAGCGGGGGTCACTGGCGCTCGGCCCACCGTTCGACTCACATGGCTCACCGATCAGCCAGTGTGGGTGGATCAGTGGCCCCTATCACAGGAAAAGGCCGACGCGTTGCGAACGTTGGTGGACGAGCAAGTGAGTCAAGGACATCTGGTTCCCACCACCAGCGCCTGGAACACCCCAGTGTTATAAAAAAGAAAAGTGGCAAATGGAGACTTCTACATGATTTATGGCAAGTAAATGCCGTGATTCAAGATATGGGGACATTGCAACCAGGTATGCCTTCACCGACATTGATACCTCGTCAATGGGACATTGTGATTATCGATTTGAAAGACTGCTTTTTCACGATTCCCTTAGCGCCGGAAGATGCTCCCAGATTTGCCTTCTCTCTCCCAGTTGTAAACCATCAAGGGCCTAGGTTGCGATATCATTGGACGGTGTTGCCCCAGGGCATGAAAAACAGTCCCACAATATGTCAAATGTATGTTGCGCGTGCGTTGTCGCCCATAAGAAACAAATATCCTGACTTAATTTGTTATCACTACATGGACGATATTTTAATCGCCGGACGAGACCCAAAGGAACTCGTCACAGTTATGAAAGATATGTTGCAGGGGTTAAAGACATACGGCTTGCAAATAGCTCCTGAAAAGGTGCAAGTGCAAGCCCCGTGGAAGTACTTGGGGTGGAAGATTTTAGAACATACGATACAGCCCCAACCCATAACCTTGCAATCTAACATTAAAACACTGAATGACTTGCAAAAACTAGTAGGGACTATCAATTGGGTACGCCCATTGCTGGGAATAGATAATGACATGTTAAACCCACTGTTCAAGTTGTTAAAGGGTAATCCTGAGTTGACATCTCCACGAGAATTAACGACAGAGGCCAAACAAGCGCTACGAAAAATATCACAGGCGCTTACCGAAAGGCAAGCACAACGCGTAATTGAAGGATTGGGAGTTAACTTGTATGTCCTAAATCAGTCCCGACAAGCAGTGGGCCTCTTAGGCCAATGGGACACCAAGGGTACCCAGGATCCCTTAGCCATCATTGAA
This sequence comes from Aptenodytes patagonicus, assembly GCF_965638725.1. NCBI lineage: Eukaryota > Metazoa > Chordata > Aves > Sphenisciformes > Spheniscidae > Aptenodytes > Aptenodytes patagonicus. The sequence continues at coordinate 39,762 of NW_027472229.1, read as the reverse complement.
TGGGTATTCCTGCCGCATCAAGCACCAAAAACAATAGTGACAAGGGTGGAAATGTTTTCGATGCTTGTGCGAAAGGGACGCACGCGATGTTTGGAATTAACGGGCACAGATCTTAAAACAATTTATCTCCCACTGACTAAAGACCACCTTAATTGGTGTGAGGCTAATAGCCTAGAACTACAGATAGCGCTGGAAAACTTTAAGGGACAAATTCTAATTCACTATCCATCTCACAAATTATTCTCCCTTAATGAGGAAATTAGTATAATTCCTGAATCGTTGAGTAAGGAGGTACCTGTCAAAGGACCCACCTTATTCACCGATGGATCAGGACAAACAGGTAAGGCAGTTATAGTGTGGTGTGAAAAAGGGGAATGGAAACATCAAGTTCACCATGTTGTAGGAAGTCCTCAGCTGGTGGAAATATACGCAGTAATTCAGGTCTTTCGCCAATGGGAGATGCCATTAAATTTGGTTACTGATTCTCAGTATGTCGCCAACGTTGTCAGGCGCTTGGAAAAGGCTTGGCTCAAAGAAGTTGATAACGAACCAGTGTTTTTAATGTTCAAACAGGTATGGGACTTGTTGAATCGCCGCGTAAACCCGTATTACGTGCTCCACGTGAGGAGTCATACCTCTCTCCCAGGGTTTATATCAGAACGGAATGCGCGAGCTGATCGTCTCGCTGCCCCCGTATGGACAGTCCCTGTACCAGACGTTTCTACACAAGCCCGATTGTCGCACGAGTTTTTCCATCAATCTGCCCGAATGCTGCGTCGACAATTTGGGTTGACTTGGGACACGGCACGAAGTATTGTACAAATGTGTCCTGACTGTCAGCAATTAGTTCCCATACCCCAAACAGGGGTAAATCCCCGAGGAGAAAAGGCCCTACAGATTTGGCAATCCGATGTTACTCATATCGGAGAATTTGGCAAACAAAAATATGTGCATGTTTCTATCGATACGTTCTCCGGAGCTCTATGGGCGACCGCAGAGACCGGAGAAAAAAGCAAAGATATTTTACGGCACTGGAAAGGGGCCTTTGCTGCTCTAGGGGTTCCACACCAGATCAAAACGGACAATGGGCCCGGGTACATAAGCGCAAAGACGCAGGCCTTTTTGGCACAATGAGGCATTCGACATATCACTGGTATCCCTTATTCCCCTCAGAGCCAGGGTATCGTTGAGCGGGCTCATCTCACTCTCAAGCAGCTACTACAAAAACAAAAAGGGGGAATGCTAGGGGAATCACCACAAGCCCGCCTCCATAAAGCAATATATGTGTTAAATCATCTTACAATAAGGGAAGACAGGACAGCAGTTGGCAGCCCTAACACAGTAATAGCGAGACACTTTACATCTTGTAACTCAGCTTCTCCGGTAGGAGAAAGGGCTCGGGTGTGGGTCAAGTCATTGGAAAATAGCCAATGGGAAGGCCCTTATGATCTTATAACATGGGGGAGAGGATATGCTTGTGTTTCCACAGATCGTGGACCCCGGTGGATACCTGCCCGCTGCGTTCGACCGTATCTGGACAAGGAGCCCAAGGAGCCCACAGATGCATCAACGGTTTGAAGTAGATTACTGGGACTTACACAAAGTATGTCATTCGATATTTGGGGAACCACCTAGTGGACCAGGCCGTGCCGGGGTATATAGGGGACCAAGTGGGTTGCCATTAGCCGTGGACTGGGAAAGTACCAAACGACAGTGTGACAAACGACTTGGGTGGAAACGGAACAAAAAGAGAACGTAAACCATGACGCCAGTATGGGGGGGTGTCTTGTGGCTAGTATCACTGTGTGCGGTTGCTGCGTTATGGGCACCCTCACAGCCGAAGGAAAATGTTTGGGTAACTCTGGCCAATCAGACAGGACAGGATTCCATCTGCCTGTCGATATCTTCCCCCGGTAACCCCTTTTCTACCTGCCTAGTGGGGCTTCCTTTAGATAATTGGGACTTGGGCCTGATTAGTCCTTTCAAGGAGGCCTGCGGGGGGGGACGACACGCCACTGACAATTGGGATGGATGCCTACCACATCTTAATCACTTGCCAATAGAACCTCAGGAACTCGAGCTATTAGGGTCCATAAAAATGGATTGGTGTTTGTATTTCAATTATTCAGGGGCCAATGTTTCCCGAGCCTGGTCAGTTAACGCTACCCTGGGAATCTATAAAAATGAATCACTGTGGTGTAACCACACAAGCAGCAATATATCTAAATCATCTAATGCACCTATAGGATTACCCAGGGGGGTCTTTTTAATATGTGGAGACCGGGCCTGGCCTGGCATTCCCTCTCATATTAAAGGTGGGCCGTGTTCGTTGGGAAGATTAACTCTACTAATGCCAAACACATCTATGATCCTAGACCACAGGAGGAGCACCCCTAAGACGCGCGGTAAGCGCAGAGCACATGCCTACACTTCACAATGTGATGATGCTGTCGACCTATGGAACCGGAACACTATAGCTGCGGTTGCAATCTTGGCTCCAGGTGTCGCAGCAGCAAAGAGTTTGGTCATATTAAATAAATTAGGATGTTGGCTGGCGAAACAATCAAATGCAACCTCTGAAGCACTAACGGGATTATTAATGGATGTAGATTCTATATGACATGCTACTTTGCAAAATAGAGCAGCGATAGATTTTTTGCTTTTAGCGCAAGGCCATGGGTGTGAAGAGTTGGAGGGAATGTGTTGTATGAACCTATCTGATCATTCGGAATCAATTCACCGCAGCATTCAGATGTTGAAGGAAGGAGTACAGAAGCTAAGAGTGGAAGACCCCTGGGACTGGTTGGATAAATTATTCGGGAAATGGGGTCTAAGTGGCTGGTTAAAAAGACTAGCCAAGCTAGGAGGGCTATGCTTAGAAATGTTTCTTTGCATCCTGGTTTGTGTGCCGTGTCTGTTACAAGGTATGCGAAAAATGATTGAAAGATCTGTTTCAGCAGTGTTTCTAGTAAAACAAAAAGGGGGAGATGTGGGGATGGGAATCTCACTAACGGACATTCCTGAGTATGATTTTAATGAGCAAACACTGCACCACCTGGCATGACAAGGCACTTAAGCAGAAAACAACGGAGAAAGGAATGTGCAGCTGGAAGGAGAAAAACAAGATAAAGACCATGAAGGCATTTTGCATAAGGAAGAACGGGCCAATCTGCTAGAGCATAGATGCGCGTGAACACAAGGCTATAACCTATCTGCAAGCTGCAGGTAGCGCGTGTACACTTCTGCTTGCTATAAAAAGATGCTAACAAAGAGCAATAAAGGTCTTTGGTTGCCGTGTCTGCCGGAGTCCATGCCGCTTTTCACCCCCACATAGGGGTAGCGTGCCGATGCTGGGGGCGAAATCGATAGGCCAGCTCAAGTGCATCTACACCAATGCACGCAGCATGGGCGGCAAACAGGAGGAGCTGGAAGCCATTGTGCAGCGGGATAGCTGTGACTTAGTCGCCATCACAGAAACACGGTGGGGTGACTCCCACGATTGGAGTGCTGCAGTGGATGGCTATAAACTCTTCAGAAGGGACAGGCAAGGAAGGAGAGGCGGTGGGGTGGCTGTGTATGTTAGGGAGTGTTTCGATAGTCTAGAGCTCAACGACTGTGATGATGATAAGGTCGAGTGTTTATGGGTAAGGATGAGGGGGAAGGCCAACAAGGCAGATGTCCTGCTGGGAGTCTGTTATAGACCACCCAACCAGGATGAAGTTCTACAAGTGGCTGGCAGAAGTCTCACAATCGCTAGCCCTTGTTCTCGTGGGGGACTTCAACTTCCCGGATGTCTGCTGGAAATACAACACGGCAGAGAGGAAACAGTCTAGGAGGTTCCTGGAGTGTGTGGAAGACAACTTCCTGACACAGCTGGTAAGTGAGCCTACCAGGGGAGGTGCCTCGCTCAACCTGCTGTTTACAAACAGAGAAGTACTGGTGGGAGATGTGGTGGTCGGAGGCCGTCTTGGGCTTAGCGACCATGAAATGATAGAATTCTCCATTCTTGGTGAAGTAAGGAGGGGGGCCAGCAAAACCGCAACCACGGACTTCCGGAGGGGGGACTTTGGGCTGTTCAGGACGCTGGTTGAGAGAGTCCCTTGGGAGACAGTCCTGAAGGGCAAAGGGGTCCAGGAAGGCTGGACGCTCTTCAAGAAGGAAGTCTTAAAGGCGCAGGAGCAGGCTGTCCCCATATGCCGTAAGAAGAACAGGCAGGGAAGATGACCAGCCTGGCTGAATGGGGAGCTCTTGCTGGGACTCAGGAAAAAAAAGGAGAGTTTACCACTTGTGGAAGAAGGGGCAGGCAACTCAAGAAGAGTACAGGGATCTCGTTAGGTCATGCAGAGAGGAAATGAGAAAGGCAAAAATCCCAGCTAGAACACAACCTGGCTGCTGTCGTTAGAGACAACAAAAAATGTTTTTACAAATACATTAATGACAAAAAGAGAGCCAAGGAGAATCTCCGTCCTTTATTGGATGCGGGGAGGGGAACATTGTCACCGAGGATGAGGAAAAGGCTGAGGTACTCAATGCCTTCTTTGCCTCAGTCTTTAACAGGCAGACCAGTTATCCTCAGGGTATTCAGCCCCCTGAGCTGGAAGACAGGGACGGCGAGCAGGATAAACCCCCCCATACTCCAAGAGGAAGCAGTTAACGACCTGCTACACCACCTGGATGCTCACAAGTCTATGAGGCTGGATGGGATCCACCCGAGAGTGCTGAGGGAGCTGGTGGAGGAGCTTGCCAAGCCACTCTCCATCATTTATCAGCAGTCCTGGTTAACGGGGGAGGTCCCGGACGACTGGAGGCTTGCCAATGTGATGCCCATCTACAAGAAGGGCTGGAAGGAGAATCTGGGGAACTACAGGCCTGTCAGCCTGACCTCGGTGCTGGGGAAGATTATGGAGAGGTTCATCTTGAGGGCGCTCACAAGGCATGTGCGGGACAACCAGGGGATCAGGCCCAGCCAGCACAGGTTCATGAAAGGCAGGTCCTGCTTGACCAACCTGATCTCCTTCCATGACCAGGTGACCCACCTAGTGGATGAGGGAAAGGCTGTGGATGTGATATACACACACACACACACACACACACACACATATCGGAGTATGTGTATCTTGTATAGCATAATATAGTATATATTATAAGAATATTTAGTATAATTAATGAAATACTGTTTGTTCATTAATTAATTAACAGGCTGAGGAGGACTCTAATACATTAAGAGTGATGGTAATCCATTATCGAGAAAGACCAATACCTTGTTTGTTGTTTATTATTAATGATGACTCAGTATTTATTAATGCTTTCTTGCTTGATCGTCAGTAGGGTTATCATTCACTGTCTAGATGTGTCTTCAAAATCTTTGGGTGTGCGATAAAGCAAGCGGTCAAAAATGCATCGACCGACCGTTAATTACGGAGAATCGAATGTCTTTGTCATGATTCATTCCCCTTGACTGACGCTATTTGAGTTAGCGATTACCTCCCGCTGTACGCTAAAGGCAGGCATAAAAAAAAAAATCGAGGAATCGATCAGTAGTTTGTATTCATTGAGTTAGTATGGCTTGATCACCAAGAATTACTTACTCTCTGGTTAGGAATAACCGATCTTAGTTTCCGTTTAATAAGGTGCGATTACTTTCTTTATCAGTCTTTGGCAATGCCCCATTAATGAATTATCGTGTATTAATTGTTATTTTTATTGATTGTCACGTCCCACCTCCCAGAAGGGGAGAGTGACTGACATTCACAAATCCCCTCGGTGTGGATTAAGGTGAGAGAACACTCAAGGTCCATACACCAACATCAACTTTAATGGAACAAACACTCTATAAGCATCAACCCTCTGTGTATTAATATGTCACATAAGCTAAGCGGCTTTAGGAGAAGCTGAGGTAGGCCTTGTGTTACTTAGCAGCAGCAAGGGCAAAGAGCGAGAAGGGGAGGGGGGCGGGGGGGGGGGGGGTGGGAGAGAGAGAGATCACCAATCCTGGATCCAGCATCCGGGACCTGCCAATGGGGGGTGTCGGTGTGGAGAGCGCCCCAAGGAGCCTCGTGTGCGCCCCTATTTATTGGCCCCAGTCCAAGCTTTCTAGAGTCTTCTCTCACCCCAGCTTCAGGAGTGCTTGAGACATTAGTCAGTCAAGGAGAGTGACACTGGGCCCCTCCCTGTGGCTGGCTTCTGGAGCTTTCTCTTGGGGCATTGTCTGTGCGTACAGCACAGTCACTTGGGCCTCGTCCCTTACACCACCCCGTGGCTCAAACACTCCGAGGTCCTCTTCAATGGTGGTGATCTGGACATAGCGCAGAGAGGAAGAGATAGAAGGAGCGGCAAATTAGGCACCTCATTACAGTAAAGCCGATAGCTAGACCAATTAATATTAACAAAAGCATTACTAAAGCTTCTACTATCCAATCCCACCATCCCGTAAGTCCAAGGGTTTTGAGCAAAGTTGAAATCCACGAGGCAGGGTTCCAATCCCCCTTCCAATCACTCGGTAACATTGAGTGGAACAAGTCTCCTGCCTTGGCTGTGATTTCCTGCATCCTCTGACGGGCTTCCTCGATCGCGGTCGTAGCATTGTGTATGGTAACGCAGCATTCTCCAGCCGTACGGTTTAGCACTCCACATACACCTTGTTCTTTAACTAGCAGCATGTCTAAGGCTAAGCGGTTTTGCAAGGCCATCTTCGACACCTGTTGCACCTGTAAATTTAATTCTCCAAAAGCACGTGCGGTCCAATTACTCAAAACATGCACTTGCCAGGTTAAATTTTCTAACACAAACTGGTGTCTTTTAAGGGTTACATGTGGGGTAAATACATTTTCTAACATCAGAGATGTTGTCATGCCCCAGGTATAATAATCGGGTATTCAGAGTCCATGTACTGCCCACTCAGGCACAGACTGGGGTGTTTGAGTATCTTGTTTCTTTCGGTTGTACCCAGAATTAATAACATCAAATGTTTTGGCAGGGCACATCGATGGAATCCCAATGGCACAGCGTAAACCTGCCATTTCGTGTACCTGTAGGTGTGAGCACATCTTCCCATTTCAACACGCCCAAAAGGTACCCTGAGGGGCTGGATATTTAGCAGTGGAGCATGTTGATGGGTCGTAGGATTCGGCTAGTTTGCTTTCCCCTTCCCACGCAAGATTCCACTTTGTTTTGTGGGTGAGCGTAACTCCGCATTTTAATGCGGTTTCTTGATTGACAATGTTTCCATAACACATGGGATCTCCAGGCTTAAACCCTGGTACCGAAAAACCCCAACAAAGACACATATCTCGAATAAAGATTTCGTAGCTCTGGTACATACCCTGTTTCTATTGGATCCCACGATAATGAGTCACAGCTAATTGTTCGTGAGCAATTCATTAGAGGAGTATTTTCATAGGGTAAGGGATTTATTTCCCGTGTATCAACTATATTATCTGGACTGGATAAGAAATGTTTAAGGGACCAAGCATATTCATAACGAGAACGATCATGGTGGGCATAAGCCACCCCATTTATTAGGAATTTGAATACACCAACCCGGGGAGAACGGGACGTTATATTCGTGATGTAGGGGTTCACCGTGAGGCGGGGAGTCCCACCACCGTACCAGATTACAGGGGATCTCCACCTCCCGGGGACACCACATCCATTTCTGTACAAGATTGCAAGGGATCTTCACTTCCTGGGGACACCACGTCCAATTCTTTTGGGCTGCGAGGGCAGCGCTTGTAGTTCCCTTACAGAGTTGTTGCTTCCAACAGGTAGCATTCCACAGGTCTCTCCAGGTCGTGTTAACCAGAAATAGATAGGCCACTGGAGGGGGGGCATACCAAGTTGTCCCGCTATATTCTTGGAATGGGGGTGAGTCAGCTCCCCACAAACATTTTCCTTTCCCATGTGGATTTTGAATGCACTTTTGGTTTAGTATTTCTAGCTTTGAATTTAGAATTCGTGACAAAATTTAGCCAAATAATGGCGAATTTAAAGCCCGCTGACACGGAGGAGGTCCACACAAAGACCTTGGTCTCTTCGATTCCAGATTCGGCTGAAACCAGTAATCAGCTCCCATGCCAAGTTGGGTTGGCTATCCAAATTCCCAGTTGACTGAGACAAGATTATACATCCACAAAGTAAGGATATAAACTTCTCCCACACCATCTCTCTCTAGTAAAGAAACAAAACAGGCTTAATAAAATCAGACAAACAATGCCAAGAATGACCCACTCAACAACCAAAAACAGAAGTCGCACGGTGGGCTTCTGACAACCTGCAAAATATATCCATAAAGACAATGATTAATAGGATGGGACAATCCATCGGGTATGGATTCGGTGATCCTTCCCATGTGTGTCGGTGGCCACCCAAGTACAGAGATTGAGCGTTTGGGGTTTTTTTAAGGTTAAAGGTACTGCTCCCACCGTCGGTAGGTTCACCAGAACGGGTTCTCCCGGATAATGGAACGGGTTCACAGGGTCCTTAGCCTCCCTTTTTCCGAGGAGTATGGATGGAGGCTTGGGACAGAACACAGTGAGTCATGGGCACCCGTTAATTCCCCAGCGGCTATTAACTTTATATACTGCATCTGACATTCGCTGTGCCCACCCAGGTTCGTGAGGTTTCAGAGCCCGCTTCAAGAGTCCGTTGGTGCGCTCGACAATGCCATTTGCCTGGGGGTAGTACAGGGTGTGGAAGATCCACTGGATCCCTTCGCCTCATGCCCACTCTCGAACCACCCCGGCAGTAAAGTGGCTTCCATGATCCGATTGGATTGATTGGCGTTTGGGTAAATAACTGAACCATAACTTTAAACTTTTTACAGTATTGTCTCCCCAAGTCACGGGCCCTCCTCAGGCCCGTCTCCCTCCTTGTGGGGCCAGTGCATCCCGCAAACGGTCTTGTAGTTCTACTGCATATAGTTTCAAAGAATCAGGTAAACCTCGGATCAGGGGAGTCAGTCTATTGGGGTGAGCAATTAATAACATCGGGGAAGGTTGTTGAGGGACTGAACGCCTATCATGCATTAGTTGAAGACAAGCAGCCTTCTGCAAACTCTCGATCAAATGGTTTGTGGTCGGGGTTTCAATGCATACTGGATCTCCCCTTTCCAAGGGGTCTAGACCCCCTGCCCAATAGGCAGCTCGTTAACGACCACAGCTCCCTGGGGTCATCAGTAGTTAGGAAAACCCCTGGCCCCCAGTACCCCTGGGCCTCCTCTTCCAACAACAGGACTCGGTCACCACCGGTTAGCGGTACTCTCCATACATATTCCGTTTCAGTTTCTTGGGCCAACCTGGTGTATTTTTCCTGGATTTTTGACATTTTGGCCGCCGAGTACGGCACCGTCCGGGTGGTAATTTGTGGAGCTCCCCAACCTTGGCCGTCATCAGCGGTCTCCGTTTTAATCACCGGCCTCATCACCACTTCCCCATTCTCAGGGTAAAATATTTCTCGGTCAATTCCTAGCTCTTTAATTGGATACAAGGGTTTTAGGCTTTGTTTTTCAGCCACCTGTGCCAAGCTTGTAAATCCCGGCACACTATCCGGAACAGAAGTAAGATCTGTCCGGTCGGAGATTTTGTCCTCCATCCTCTAATTGGGACCGTAAAATTTTCTCTTGGTCCAATGCATCCGACAGGGCCACATGGAGTCACTGAGTAGTATTATGGTCAGTGGCTAGTTGACCCTGCAGAGTTTTTATTTGTTCTTGCAAACATTCAACCATGTCATCATTAGTTCGCTTAAACCAGGTGCCTCTCCTTCTGGGCTGCCACTAGTGCTGCTCCCAACACAGCACACACCGTGGCTTTCCCTTTTCCTGGTTGTGCCTTTTCTTCCTTCATGAGTATTGTAATTTTATCCGCTACAGCTTTCAGGTCGTGCCAACTAATACGGGCCCATGCCATCCCTGGTGGGGAAGGACACGCCCTATATTCCTTCAACTTTTCAGTAACAGGGGAGCAGTCAAGCACGGGCATTTCCCGGGCAGCCATGGCTTGCCACTGCTCAAACCTCTCCTGGCTTATCGCTGAGAGGTCACTTCCCGGCTCTCCCCGCCCGCACTCACCAGGTGGAGAGTCGGTATCCCTTAGGACCTTCCAACACCGAGGGGATCCTGTCAGTGACGCCAACTAATATGTCACGTCCCACCTCCAAGAAGGGGAGAGTGACTGACATTCACAAATCCCCTCGGTGTGGATTAAGGTGAGAGAACACTCAAGGTCCATACACCAACATCAACGTTAATGGAACAAATACCCTATAAGCATCAACCCTCTGTGTATTAATATGTCACATAAGCTAAGCGGCTTTAGGAGAAGTTGAGGTAGGCCTTGTGTTACTTAGCAGCATTCAAGGGCAAATGGGGGGGGACAGAGAGCGAGTTGGGGGGGGGGCAAAGGAGGGGGGGAGGCGGGAGAGAGAGATCACCAATCCTGGATCCAGTGTTGGACCTGCCAACAGGGGGTGTCAGTGTGGAGAGCACCCCAAGGAGCCTCATGTGCGCCCCTGTTTATTGGCCCCAGTCCAAGCTTTCTAGAGTCTTCTCTCACCCCAGCTTCAGGAGTGCTTGAGACATTAGTCAGTCAAGGAGAGTGACACTGGGCCCCTCCCCGTGGCTGGCTTCTGGAGCTTTCTCTTGGGGCACTGTCTGTGCGTACGGCACAGTCACTTGGGCCTCATCCCTTACATTGATCTGCGCCATTATTTGCTATCATGAGTATCGATGACCGACTGAGAGTTTAATGGTTAGCTCATGACCGCAAATAACGCACGCATTCGCTAGGACAGCTCTGTTCCTGATCCGGAACACGTTACCGATACACGTGCCCACCCCGCCCACCCCCCCTTTCTTTTCTGTTATCCTTCCTTCACCTTTTCATTTATTTATTGGTTTTCTTTGCGCCCGCCCCCCCCCCCCGCCTTACCTTTTTTTACTCTTTTTCTCGCCGCCGCCGAAGCCGCCGGGGGGCCGCGGACCGGGCAGAGCTGGCGGCCCCCGGCCCCGCCCGCCCCCCCTCCGCCTTCCGCCTTCCGCCAGCAGGTTGGCCGCCCCGGGACTCTTTAGGACCCGGCGGCGTCCCTGCCGCCTCCGTGCCCGGGCGGCAGAGGGGAGTCCCGGCGGCGTGCGGTCTCTAACCCCGGCGGCCGAGTCGCTGCCCTGCCCTGCCGTGCCCCGGCTCCCGCCTTTCTCCTTCCCTCCCTCTCGCCCTGCTGCGCGCCTGCCCGGCCCCGCCGCGGGCTGAAAAACCAACGAACGCGAAACGGGGTGGGGGGGAGGGAGGGGGGATAAGGGAAAAAACCCCAAACGACCTAAACGGAAACCTTCTGCGGAAAGAGACAGCATTCCCCGCTCCCCAGCCGGCCTCTGCGCCAGGCTCCCCCCCTGCCCGCCGAGCGCTCTCGCCTGCCTCTGCGCCGCCCGCCCTCCCCTGCCGCTGCCGCCGTCGCGCCTGAGCGCGGGAACGTTGGCGTGGCGGGAACCGCCGCCCTTTCCCCGCGGGCGGGGGCCCGGTTGCCGGGCAGCGGGGCGCGCGCGTGTGCGCAGGGCGCGCGACTGCGGACACACCCATCCACCCACCCCCTCACACACACCCCGCCCCCACCTCCCCCGTTGCCGGCGGGTACGGAGCTGCGATTGGAGAGAGGGACGGTCGCGCGCGCGCGTGTGTGCGTGTGCGTGCGTGTGTGTGCGTGTGTGTGTGTGTCGCGGCGGGGGGGAGGGGGGGTGGCGTCTGCAGGATCGCAGACACTTCTTTTAATACGTTTGTTTCGTTAAAAAAAGAAAGAATAACCCGGCAAGGGACGCCCCGTCCTGAAGTCTCCCGGCAGACGGCGAACCCGCCCCGGGGGCCGCCGCCTCTACCCGGTCCCCCGCCAGCCGGGGAGGGAAAAAGCCGGCCGGGCGGGCAGACTTGCCGTGAGCCGGACTGAGGCGGGGGGGCGCGGCGAAGAGACTGGGCGGGGCGGTGAAGCCGCGAGCGCACGACGGCCACCGGTTCGGGGCGGGGGGTGTGTGTGTGCCCGTGTGCGCGTGTGAGTGCGGCGGGGGGGGGGGGAGGGCGTTTAAAACCGACTAAATTCTTAAAAATGATTCATTAATGTTTTATTTTCTGTTGAAACCGATAAATCAAAAATAACTCTTGCGTGAGACAATACGTTTAACCTTACTGCCTTGTATTAGAACTGCTTAAATCTCAGAAACGGGGGGAAGAAATGATCCCCCCTACCCCAGCCCGGCCTGGAGCACAGGGACGGGGTGGCCCTTGTACCAGATTCGCTTAAATTTCGACAAGGGAAAAAAAACCACCAAAATTACCCCCCCACCCCCCTGTAAGGGACGAGGCACAGGTGACTGTACTGTGAGCCCAGGCAATGCCCCGAGAGGAGGCTCCAGAAGTAGCAAAGGCAGTCATGGGGAGGGGCCTGGTGTCAGTTCCCTTGACTGACTGGTGTCTCAACCACTCCTGGAACTGGGGGGAGAGAAGGTTCCAGAGGTCCAGGGACTGGGGCCGATAAATAGGGGCACGTGTGAGCGTCCTGGGGTGCTCTCTGCACCAAACACCCCTGTTGGCAGGTCTGACGCTGGATCCAGGACTGCTGATCGCCCTCTCTCTCTCCCGCCTGCCCCCCTCCCAGCTCGCTCGCTCTCCTTTTCTAGTGTGGGCTCGCTCTCTTTCTTTTCTCTTAAAGCTGCTAAGTAACCCAAGGCCTACCTCAACTACTCATAAAGCCTGAGCACATAGCTTAGGTGGATATAATTGTGAGAGGGTCAACATTTACAGAATGCTTGTTCCACTAAGGTTGATGTTTATGTACGGACCTTGAGTGTCCTCTCACCTTAATCCACACCGAGGGGATTTGCGAATGTTAGTCACTCTCCCCTTCTCGGAGGTGGGACGTGACATATAAATTGGCGTCACAGAAAGGATCCCCTCAGTGTTGGAAGGTCCTAAGGGATACCGACTCTCCACCCGGTGATGAGGCCAGTGATTAAGACAGAAACCACCGATAATGGCCAAGGTGAGGGAACACCCAAAATACTCCAAATACAAGAACCACCCGGCAATCAACCGGAGCAGGGACCTCCTCCCTACTATATAAAACCTGCCCCTCCATTTGAACCCCACCTAAAAAACGTATGGTTCACTGCCGCGTCCTCTAGAAGAGAGGGAAAGGTATGGAAATACCGAGCGGTAGCCCAGCATGTTGATTCAGGGGACCGAATCGTGACGGAAGGGGAGGGAAGTGCTCAGCTGGGAGAATTGGCAGTGGTGTGGAGCGTGGTTATTAGAGAGGCTGCAACTAAAGAACCGGTGTTTATTTACACGGATCGTACGCTGTGTTCAAGGGATGTACCGAATGGCTCCCATTTTGGGAACAAAACCAATGGGAGGTCAATTGGGTACTGGTGTGGCAACGAGGAAAATGGGAAAAAATCCTAAATATCGCTAAACAGAAGTCCTTTCTAGTCGGATGGGTTGCTGCACACCAGGCAGGGGATCACCCAGCTCGCCTTTTGAATAATCAGGTGGATTCATTGACCCATTTAGCAGGAATGGCCATGAAAGGGGAGGGGGAAAAATGGGAACATTTGTTGGAATGGTTGCACGTATAACGAGGCCATTTGGGAAGTAAAGATGTGTTCAGGGAGGCAGTTAGCAGAGGGTGGTCTGTAACCAGAGAGTTGTGTAATACCATTCTTTCTGCGTGCGGCCTATGCCGTACTCGATTAGAAGAACACAACCCTCTTAAGGACCAACCCCTGCACTTAAGAGATAATAAAGGGTTTTGGGATACTTGGCAGGTGGACTACATTGGTCCATTCCGGATCTCTGAAGGAAAACGATATGTACTAGTAGGAGTTGAAGTGGTGTTGGGGTTAACCCAAGCGGAAGCAGTACGATGAGCGACGGGAGATAATACCATGAGAGGTTTGAAGTCCCAAACCCCAATTAATCCAATCGGATAATGGTAGCCACTTTCTGCCAGTGGTAAAGTGGCTGTAAAGTCCGTGGTGCCACTGTCCAGTGGCACCAACGGACTCTTGTAGCGGGCCCTGAAACCTCACGAACCTGGGTGGGCACAGCGGGTGTCAGATGCGGTATATCAAGTCAATGGGAAGGATCACCGAATCCATACCCGATGGATTGTCCCATCCTATTAATCATTGTTCGTCTCTATGGTTATATTTTGCAGGTTGTCAGAAGCCCACCGTGGGACTTGTGTTTTCGGTTGTTGAGTGGGTCATTCTTGGCATTGTTTGTCTGATTTTATTAAGCCTGTTTTGTCTCTTTACTAGAGAAAGATGAGGGGTGGGAGAAGTTTATATCCTTACTTTGTGAATGTATAATCTTGTCTCAACCAACTGGGAATTTGGATAACCAACCCAACTTGGCATGGGAGCTGATTACTGGTTTTACCCGAATCTGGAATCAAAGAGACCATGTGACACAAATTCTTAAAACTAGCAGATTTTCAGAATTACAGATTAATTTAAAAATGGGATTTTTAAATTGTGCATTAAATGCGAAGCAGTATAAACTTCAGAGCATAACCTGAGCTGTTTGTACTTTTGTGCAGGAAGAAGGTTGTGGACACTAACGCAATTGTTGATTTAAGATTTCTAGGTCAGCGTGAGGCAGCAGTTGAAGTAGCTATTGTTTAACTTGTCTGCCTCCCTTCGTTCCTTGAAATACTTCTTTCCCTTGACTCTCTCAAGCAGACTGTTTTCTTGTAGAACAGATAGCAAGTTTTAGACTGTTATGTCTCTTCTGCTCTTGACTTCACTCTAACATCCAAATCTTCCTTTGCTTTTGCAAGCTTTCTGAGTTAATTGAATCTTTATTTGTAATCACAGGTCAGACTGACAAAAGCCCAGTAGCCACTCACTGGCCATCACCGGCAGTAAAACAAGTTTTGTGCTAGAAGGGAGCAGGAATCACCAACGTTGTTACCTCCAGCTTTGCTGAACATTTCTATTGGAGCTCTGCTTGGACAAGTGTGAAAAGTCACTTTGTTGAGCATGATGTCACTGGTGACTTTGCAGGTGTGGAGTCATGCGGTGAGGCGGAGTGACACTGCTTTGCAGGTCCTGGTAGTTGCCAAGTCGCTGCTAGGGGATGTTGCTGCCCGTGGGGAACAGGTTCCTGCTGGGAGATGGCAGTTTAGTCTGAGAGCTGTTAGACTGAGTTGGCATCTGTTAAATTCAAATCGAGCACACAAAAATGTCCAGGGACTTCAGGAATAGCGCTCCAGCTTTAGTCCTTTCCTATTTTAAAAAAAAGTTAACTTTTTAGTCTACGTTGTTTGACGTCACCTTTAACAAAATTTCATCACCAAAGTGAATTCAATTAATTGAGGTGAAGGAAAAATAAATGTATTAAAGCCAAGTGGAATCGGGTCCCTTCACAGAACTAACTCAGCAATGTGCTCTGCCGTATGTAAATACTGATCCACAAAGCCTCTGACGCAGCGACCAAGCTAGTGGGGTACTTCAAGGACCAAATACAAATATGTGCCGTGATGAGTGTCCTATACAAAAAAGCCTTTACCTCACCAAGCTATTGTCACTCTTCAGTTGGTCCATTTAAATGTGTACTGATTGACTTTCAAGGTGAGTTCATTTTTATATCAGCCTGTTATTAGATGGCTGGAGCTCTCTTCACTGTGCACTTAGCAAGCGGATTGAAAACCAGCATCTCCCTCTCTCTCTCTCCACATGCATGGATAGCCTATTCAGAAGGCAGATGTCAATGCTTTGCTTGTAATGGCCAATGAATTGTCACAAACTGCTAAAAGAGGACTTCTTCCTCTTTATGCATCATACACCTGTTGTGCATGTTCAAATTGACCTCTGCAGGCTTGCGTAATTTGTGAATAAAGGCATTGGTTGCTGACCTCATATATACAGTCTCTTTCTAGGAGAGGTGCTGCCACTTGTAATCTTCTGCAGAACTGCCACAAGCCTCAGTTTGGCACAGGCGTAGCAAACTCCTGCCTTTTTGTGGAGCCACGGTTGCTTATCCTGTATCCCTGAAATCTCAGTCCAGTGGTTTGTGATCTGGACCAGAAAGAATACTCTGTATGACTCCGTTCAGCGGGTAGAAACAGCTGCTTTGGGCTTCTAGAACTGCACCTGGTGTGATCTCCCTGTTGTTTGTCTGGGCCTCAGTACTCTTTGAGCTCCTTCTCCATCAGAAAGTGCCAGCGCAGGCCTTTCTTGACAGGCCTTGTGGCAGGTGGCTGTGTAACGGTTAGATTTTCCTTTGGAGAAGAGCTCTAGGGGTTGGTTTCAGGATATATGACTTCTGTAAAAGCTTCTGGTTTTGTCGTTAGTAGTCCTTTCTCCCACAATTTGAAACTGCTCTGAAGTCCAGAGGAAGCTTGCTGTTGGGTTCCCTCGGGGGGAAGATCAGGACTTAGGTTCAGCTATGTGATTTCTCAGTTTTCTGAAGAAGCATTCTGTCATTTGGAAATAGAAGTAAAATTTTCATTTCATTGTTGAAATAGCGTCTTCTGGTAGGTATGTTTTGGTCTAAGAGAGGTTTCTGCCCTTAGGAATAATATACTGAAAAATGGAGCATGAATTGTGAAATACTCCTGTTTTGTGTGTGATCACTGAGCAAATCCACCCTGATGGAGCTTGACCAGATAGACAGCACCTTTGGTTTTCAGACCATCGTTCTGATTTGGTCTGCAAAGGTAAGGGCTTTTAATATTTAAACTGTAGGCAGATTACAGGGAATGGCTGCTGATAGTGCTTTAAAATATTCAGTCACATCCAGCTTGTGTAAGTACAATATAAAAACCATTCCCATGGAGAGATCTTTGCATTTTAGGGTTACTCAGTCCAAGTCTCCTGTAGTTGGTAGTTGGTTTTTTTGTTTGGGCCTTATGTGAAAGGTCAGAAGGCTTTCCTCCTCTTCAGAAGACTAACATGGTGTAAGCCAAGGCAAAGCATGGAGAGCTTCAGGCACACCCTGTTTTCGAAAGGCTTTTCAAGGCTGTCTTCCTAAGTAATTTTGTTTGAGTCTCTCTGCTCTGCAAAAAGTGAATTGCGAGAATTCACATCCCTTTGGTTAATTCAAACTAGATGATTAGCTTAAGAGGGAAGATACCACTTTAGCTGGAGGCAATTCTGCCCCACTTGTGAAAGCAAGCTCAAAACCCCCCCAAGCTTTCTGTGGTCCAAATTCTAGCACTGCCAGTTTTGTTTCCATTTAAATGTAAAGCACTGAGCAGCTGAGAAGTGTGGTTGTTGATGGATTAAGCTCCAAGAAATAGACAGAGGTGGCAGGCGCTCTTCTGTGTTCTGTCAGTCTTGAGCACTAGCAGCATAGGTGAATCGTTTCTAGTTAGCAGCTTTGAAAGCAATGGCGCAGAGTTTTCATGCTTTAGCTAAGTGCCTGTTTTGTTGCAGGGCAAGCTCGTCAGGCTTTAGAATGTGGTTTAGGCAGGTGAGACTTTGCTGTGGTTTGGTTTTCTCCAGAGGTTTGTAGCCAGGTTTCTCCAGGTTTTGTAGCCTAACAGAAGCAAAAGCAACTTAAGCTAGATCAGGAGAGAACCTCATGCATTAGCGGACTCTCCATTAGTGACCTTTGAGACCCTTTTGCTGTTGGCATTCAAACTATTTTGAAAAAATGAAAAAGGTTTTGCTGCTTGCATTTCCTTATCAAACCTGAAGATTTCTTGCAATGTACTGTTAGTGTGTGTAGACAATAAAAGCGCGACGTTACATGTAAAATTTTGCTTTTATAGCTGTCAAGGGATTCTCTGAAGTGCTATGTAATTGCATACTAACATACATTCTTACGAATTGACTGATGTTTTTTTCTGTATTTATGGTGTTTTCAGAATACACAGATGATAATGCCCGGATTCCTAAGAACGCATTGGTAATTGTTAGAAGAATCCCTGTTGCAGGAGTTAAAGCTACCAGCAAAACATAGGTTATGTAAGTATCCATAAAGCATTGTATTCTTTATGAGGGGTTTCAGCATGTTAACTTTTTTTATGTATCTTTCTTGTTAAAGCTGCTGTTAATATTTGTTGTCATGGGGTACATTTTAATGTGTCTGTCCCAAAGTAGACTTACCTTTTTAGGCCTGCTGGGACATGGGGTTCAAACTCCCACAACGGTAACTTTTAAGATGATTCTATGGGGTTTGTTCCTGGGGTTGATTTTTCTGAGACCCAAGTTGTAGATCCTGTTTCCTCTACGTGGAGAAATTCCTTATTATATGTGTTTGCTTTTATTGCTTTTATAGTAAAGACAGATACTCTTGTAATGTAGACTTACAATTTGCTCCCATCTCAGAAGAGTCCGATTCTCAGTGTTTGACTATTTCTTGCATTTGGGGGAGCGGGGGGCAGGATATGGCAGGTATTCTTATGCCCCAAATCTGGTTTTTTTGCATCCTAGCTATAGAGGAAAGACCATGGGTTGCCAGCTGGCGAACCATGCAAGCAAGAAGTTCCATTCATCAGCGATTCCTATTAGTTTCCTAAAGACAATGTCCCTTTCAGGCAAGAGAAACAGAACAATGTCCTAAAGCGTATTGCCTTTTGTGCGAGTACAATGAAGGAATAGTTAATCCTTTCCAAACTTGAAACGCAGTAAGCAGTTAAGCATGTTACCAAATGTTACGAGTTACCTTACTAAGTCTGTTTTTACCCTAAGCTGATATCTGTGCTCCAGGTTTTAATTCTGTATGCCTAAGATTTACGGAGGACAGAGAATCGGGTGTATGGATTAAAACTGCAGATATTCAAATGCAATCCCGACTACAGGATTGTTGCTGTCATTTATGTATTCAGAGAGTCCAGTTCTGTATCAGCTACATTAGCATTGTTTGAATGGTCATGTTTTCCAGCCTTAGTAGGTATTATTAGCTTGTGGTTTTGCCATGTCTTTCTAGTGATGGTTCTCAATAAATAGACTGATGAGTTACAGTGTGTCTCGAACAAACGGGACAGCAGCATCCTGGTACCCATGAAGCAAAACCCCCTGAATTTGTGTGGCTCTGCATGTAAACTTTGGGCATATTACTGCAGTAGTCGTTGCAGTGCTTTCAGGCACTACCTAGTAATTCTGGACGCCACGGCGTTGTGCTCATAAACATGGCCTTGTTTTGGGGGTTAATTTAACTATGTATGCTTAGTGCTGTCTTGTCAATGCATCCCCCATTTCTGGTTGGATGGCACGCTTTCCTGGTTTTGTAATGCTGCCCTAAAATGAGAGGATAGATGCTGCTAGCCTCAAAGATCAAATAAATACCTGTATGTTGGGATAAGGAAAGAATGGCACTGCTGTTCTAACGCTGAAAATTAACCAGGCGGATTGGCTTTCTGTTCCTTCAGCTGGAAACGTTGCAGAAACAACTGGTAGAGTGGTTAACGTTTGGGAATGATGAATGTATGCTGTAGTGGTGGAGAGGCCTTCCAAAACGCGTTACTCGCCTTGTAGTATGTTCCTCAAGGTAAATGGATGAAGAAACCACTGTGTGGTAATCGAAAGTATTTATTTCCTTGTACTGCCTCATCTTCAGGAGGTACGTGGCTGTAATTGCGAGCCTGGTGGTGTTCTAGCAGTGGCAGGAGACACGAGCCTTTCTATTTGTACATCGATTCCACAGCAGCCTTTGAGTTGCTTCTGCTCATGGGACACTTTGGATGGTGTATGAATTTTTTGTTAACCGTATCAATGCTTGCACGTCTGATTCATGATGAGTAGCATGCAGATACTGATCAGTGAGTATGTGGAATCTCAGCAAGTTTTCAAATGTAGTATTTCCTAAAATATTGTAGCATTTTCAAGATGGTCTTAAAGCAACTTCTGGCAAGTTAGACCTTTTTTTTTTTTCTTTTTTGTCACAGGGCTCCTAAATCACACAAAATCCTAGGAACTGCTTTCAGGTGACATTTCTACTACTATTTTTAGTCAATACAGCATATGTAACACATTTCGTATTCTGGCACTTTCATGGCTAAGTATGGAAGATATCTGAACACAGCGCTTGGGCTTCCACGAGGAAACAGTGTTCTAAAGACGCTGCTGCTGACATTTTTGTTATTTCTTTGTCAGATGACTGATTTTTTTCACTTAAGTAAACTTCCACTTCGAAGTATCTAGACTATCCCTGTTCTTTTTTAGAAACTACAGTACTGTATCTGGTGCCTATTTGTAATACTAGGGATATACAGATTGGCTAAAGTTACCTTCGTATTTTGATGGTTGATTAGCTAAGAACACAAAACTGTAGTACAGACTTCATAATTTTGATGCTTACTTGGCAGAGACAAAATCTCTGAGGAATTCCTCTTGCACTGTTGTGTTCTATATCCGTAAGTCTTAGAGTAATTTGTGACAAAGTAGAAATGTGAATTTTGGGGTTTTTTTTCGTTGCACTGAATGTACCAAGAGAGAACCGTTTATGCATACAAATAAATGTCCACATTCACTAGACTATCAGCACATAATGTTTTGATGTTCAGGTTTATAATCTGTTTTCAGTACTTTATGTTGGGTACAAGTGCTTCATTTTATGTTCTGATCACCTTTATGTCTTCTTCTAGAAGTCGAACTGAGCCAGTGACTGGAACATCAAAAGCAGGATGTAAAAACACAATCTCACACTTTTTTCTACATGCTGCACTTAATTCTAAACAATGTAGCCTTGTATTAATTTTCCAAACATTAACTTAATCTATTTTCCAGTAAAACATAGTATATGTTTACAAATAGTAAAAACTGAGTAATGCCATCATTTGCACAGTTCTAATGTGAATATTGATATCTGTGCCTAGTAACGCGTTGTATTTCATGTTGAATACGCTAGAATATTTCCTGACTGACTTTGTGTTATACAGATAATGTGTGATCGTTTTTAGATCATGTAGGTTCATGGTTTGCATAATTGAATGTGGTGAAACCATTATTGTTAAGCTTGGTACTGTTTCTTATTTTTGACTTGGGGGTTCAAAGAAATACCAAAACCAACTTGTCCCATATGTTCTGAGGGCAGTTCTGTGCAGCTAAATGATTCCTTTCCATGTCCCTAAATACTCGGGTATTTGTTCCTAAAACTGTGTAATCGAAGCGATATTGTTTGGGCCCCTCTGAGTAGATAAATGTCTTTAATAGATTGCTGTGAATTTAAATATCGTTGCTACACAAAGTGGTATGCTGGAGTTCTGCATTTGATCTTTCCACTTGAGCTGATGAAGCAGTTTAGTTTAATAGTTTGCCTGCAAATGAAAATACCTACAACCCAGTGTACACATTTTGGCACGAGGTTAGAGCGTGGTGCATTTGTGGGTAAAATCCCTGCCATTTTTCTTAACTTCTGCTTGCAGTACATTTTTGGATGTGGGTGACTTCAGGGTTGGGTGCTGCCTTAATTTCCCAAGGGTTAAGCCTTTCTTTAGTATACCACCACTTTGAATTTACATTTGGAAAAGGGGCAGCGTTTTTCTTCAGGTTTGAAAGAAACTGCTGTCATTCTGCTGCTAAAATATAAATAAGTAACACAAGGAAATACTTCACTGGTGATGGCCTAGATCTTGATTTGCCACTTGGGTCAAGTACTACGTGTAACTACGCATTTCAAAATAGTCCTTATAGTGTGAAAATTACTAGGTGGTGTATTTTGGTTTTCACCTTTATTTTAAGTGTAACTGCTTTTTCTTGACTAGAATGGTGTGAGGCACTACACTAACCCTGGATCATTGGATCTGATCACTTGATAAGCTGTTAGGAAAACTTAATCTAGAAATTCATGAACTCTGGGTCTGTGTTCTGTGAGGAATACAGCCTCTGATTCTCGTGGAATGGTATACAATCAACTTAAAATGGAAAACTTCTTGCATGTAGGTCTAAAAAGACTAAGTCTAAATCTGACATCCGTAATTCTGTCACTGATTGGTTGGAACTCCTTTTTGGACATGAATGCCTCTCATTGTGAGTCTGAGTTAGTTTAACTGGCCCAGTGACCCTAGTAGTTAATGTAATGCATTTATGTAAACCACGTTTAAAGTATTTGATCTAATTCAGATGGGGTTTTGTTTCTTGAAAACAGTTATTTTTCCCTTTGTTTAAGAGCATGTGTATAAACACAAATCACCTGTTCATAAATAAAGGTAACATTCTTTTAGCCTCCTGTGTTCCCTGGTGTGTCTGTATTACATTTCTAAGTCACACCTTACCATAAGCTAACACAGATGTCTCAAAAAAAAAAAAAAAAAAAAAAAGGAAAAGTCCTGGAGTGGGAGGGAAGCCTTAGTGTTAGTTAGAACTAAAGTAAATGAAAGACAAAGCAAAACCATTCCCTTCTTGTTTGCTCTGACTGTACCTGATTTGGGTTGTGGGTAGCCATGGGGAGGGTGGAAGCCTTGCATCTCTTTACAAGTCCTCTCTCTCTCTCTCTCTCACTGTAAAAGCACTGCAGCCTCAGGTGCTTCTAGTGTTGGAGACACAATTAGCTTTATTCTTAAAGCTAACTCAGGTCTTGGTCTAAAGCGTGGGGGTTTTGTTTTGGGTTTGGTTTTTTCTTTTTAATACACATATTTCTGTATGTATTTCAAAGCAGAGCCTGGATCTTAGTGTGGTAGGAATAAATCCCTGGAAAGCTTGCCAATTATTATTGAACAGTAAAGCGGCAAAATTAAAACTAGTTAAGATTTTTTAAAAAGGATGCACAAAATCTTATACTTTGAATACTTTTTCCTTGTCTTGCTTTTACGTCAGCTGTCATTGTACACTTCCAAATTTGTGCTGCTGTCCTACTGTTACTACAGCCAAAGCAAGAAAGTGGATCCTTTTTGTTTCAGCATTACTATTTCAGTAACTGCAAGGATCTCTAGTTGGTATTTGTCCTTAGAGGCTGCAGAAACGCAGAGAGTCATGCCCATTGTTTTAGCCCCGTCAAGCACAACTGTGATCCTTCCTGGCTGAATTTTTAGTTTAGCCAAGCAATCGGGTTTTAGGAAACCACTGTCATTTAGACGTAGCACACCAGCAGTGAGATTAGCCTTTTCCTCCTATTTTCTGTCCCCTTTCCCACTTGCTTTGTGTTAGTTTCTGTTTAGTCTTCTGTTTGAAATGGGAGTTAATACATTGACTGTCGATTCTGGGTTTTTGGGTTTGTTTTTTGTTTTGGTTTGGTTTTTTTTCCCAGTTCTTCTGCGGTATTATCTTAGGGTTGTAGGCAAGTGTCCTGGTTTCGGCTGGGATGGAGTTAATTTTCTTCCTAGTAGCTGGTACAGGGCTGTGTTTTGGATTTAGCATGAGAATACTGTGATAACACACTGATGTTTTAGTTGTTGCTAAGCAGTGTTTATACTAAGTCAAGGGCTTTTCAACTTGCCATACTCTGCCAGAGAGGAGGTGCACAAAAGCTGGGAGGGAGCATAGCCAGGTCAGCTGACCCAAACTCTCCAGAGGGATATTCCATATCATATGATGTCATGCTCAGTATAGAAACTGGGGGGAGTTGGCCGGGGGCAGCGATCGCTGCTCGGGGACTGACTGGGCGTGGGTTGGCAGGTGGTGAGTGGTTGTATGTCCTGGTTTCGGCAGGGATAGAGTTAATTTCCTTCCTAGTAGCTGGTACAGTGCTGTGTTTTGGATTTAGGGTGAGAACAATGTTGATAACACACCGATGTTTTAGTTGTTGCTAGGTAGTGTTTACACTAGTCAAGGACTTTTCAGCTTCCCATGCTCTACTGACTGAGAAGGCTGGAGGTGCACAAGAAGCTGGGAGGGGGCACAGCCGGGACAGCTGACCCAAACTGGCCAAAGGGACATTCCATACCATGGGACGTCATGCTCAGTATATAAAGCTGGGGGAAGAAGAAGGAAGAGGGGGACGTTTGGAGTGATGGCGTTTGTCTTCCCAAGTAACCGTTACGCGTGATGGAGCCCTGCTTTCCTGGAGATGGCTGAACACGTGCCTGCCGATGGGAAGCAGTGAATGAATTCCTTGTTTTGCTTTGCTTGCATGCGTGGCTTTTGCTTTACCTATTAAACTGTCTTTATCTCAACCCACGAGTTTTTCTCACTTTTACCCTTCCGATTCTCTCCCCCATCCCACTGGGGGGGAGTGAGCGAGCGGCTGCGTGGTGCTTAGTTGCCGACTGAGATTAAACGACGACATTGTATCACTTGTTTTTTGTGGGTTTTGTTTCTCTCTCTCTTTTTGTTGTTTTCCTTTTCATTACAGTTTTTTATTATTTTTTATTTTTATTTTATTTTACTTTATTTCAATCATTAAACTGTTCTTATCTCAACCCATGAGTTTTCTTACTTTTACCCTTCCGATTCTCTCCCCCATCCCACCGCGGGGAGAGGGTGAGCGAGCGGCTCTGTGGTGCTTGGTTGCCACTGGGGTTAAACCACAACAGTCCTTTTTGACGCCCAACATGGGGCTTGAAGGGTTGAGATAATGGCAGATCTGACCAGAGCGTGTTAAAATAAATTTGTTATAAGCATTCATTATATTAGTTTAATAGTCGCCAGTCACAATGTTGCTTTATTTGTTCACATGGTTGTATTATGTAAATCCTCACTTGCAGTATGTATTCCCTGCAGTGCTGTTTATCACTTCTGGGAGATGGATCAGGATTATCATTTTGCTGCACTGTGTAACATCGGCTTATGATATGATAATATTACTGGTAAAAAGGCTAATCTGGTATTTGTATTTGGTATTGCTGTCATCTCCATACCTCGGGTGCCATCTCTCGGGAATTATTAATAATCACACTCTTCACCTTTTCTCCTCAGAGAACCAATTTATGGGGAAGACGGGGGGGATACCTTCCCCCACTCTTTCACCATCCCCTTCTCCTTCAGCCTAGTTATACCATCTCTCAACAATTTTGAATATCCTTGAGATGTTCAAGCCAGCATGCTCCTTTTGCTATGTCTCCTGAATGTGTTTCAGGTCCTGTTTAGGGTTAAACAACTATTTAAAAAAATCACCCAGAGATCTGCCCCCCGAGGCTGGATGTCATGGGTAGCATGGCATGTGGGAGAATACGGGCAGGTACTTAGAGAACTTCTCACCTCCAATGGTCTGGAACTTCACTCCCAAACAACTGCAGGATCCTGATGAAGTGATAGACTGCTTGAAAAAAAAAGCCATGGTTATTCCAAAAAGGCACAACTTATCGCACTGTGCTGGGCCCTGGCTAGTGTCTACCAAACACTGCTCAGTATTGTGCAGCACCCTCAGGGAGAAGAGAAGGAAAACAAACTAACAGGCACTGCAGCTACTCCAGCCCCCACGACAGACACTGTGGCTACTCTAACCCCAGCGACAGGCACTGCGGTTACTCCAACCCCCGCAACAGGCACTGCAGCTGAACCAGAGAACCAACCCGTTCCAGTATCAGTCGCCCCTATACACAAGAAGAAAAGTTGGAAGCAAAAGTCAGCTTGTTTAGTAAGGGATGATGAAAAAGCAGGGCCATCACGAGGAGAGGAGGAGGAAGAGAAAGAACTCATAAACGAGACGGAAACCACTCGATCCCTATCCCTGAATGAGCTGCAAGATATGCAAAAACATTTCAGCTGTCATCCAGGCGAGCACATTGTCACCTGGCTGCTCCGATGCTGGGATAATGGGGCCGGTAGCCTGGAATTAGAGAGTAGGGAAGCCAAGCAGCTGGGATCCCTTTCTAGGGAAGGGGGCATTGACAAAGCGATTGGGAAAGGGGCACAAGCCCTCGGCCTCTGGAGGTGACTCCTGTCAGAGGTATGAAGGAAAGGTATCCCTTCAAGGAAGATGTTATATGTCACCCAGGCAAGTGGACCACCACTGGGGGAGGTATCCAGTACCTGAGGCAGTTAGCTGTGCTGGAGGTGATTTATGGTGACCTGGACAACGAGCAGTTATCCAAAGATCCAGATGAAGTCAAGTGCACAGGACCCATGTGGTGGAAGTTGGTACGGAGCGCACCAGCATTGTATGCCAACTCACTGGCAATACTGACCTCAATTGGCTGGCCAACTCCGGCAATACGAAGAAAGACAGTCTCTCTTGCTCCCTCGTCTCGGCTGTGGAGAAGCTGTCCGGGGAGGTCCAGCGATTCAAAGAGGCTATGTCCTACTCCCCACCTGTACGGACCAGTATCTCGGCTATTAGGAGTCAGCGTTTTTCTGCTCAAGGGAAAGGATATAGAGGGTGCACACCACGGGGCACCCTGCAGTTTTACCTGCGTGACCACGGAGAGGACATGAGGAAGTGGGATGGGAAACCTACCTCAGCCCTAGACGCACGGGTACGTGAGTTGCAAGGAAAAACAATCACAAAAGGGGAGTTCTTCCAGGAAAATTGCTGCTCCAGTTACCAGCAGGCGGTTCCCCAGAGTAGAAGGGCTGACCTTACTTCTGATCTTAATGAAGAGACTTCTGACTCGTATGTACAAGAAATGAGAAACAAATACTATGACCGGGACTAGAGGGGCCGTGCCACCAGCCAGTTGGAGGAAAGGGACAACCGGGTTTACTGGACTGTGTGGATTCGGTGGCCTGGCACATCGGACCCACAGGAGTATAAGGCTCTAGTAGACACCGGTGCACAGTGTACCCCAATGCCATCAAGCTATATAGGGGCAGAACCCATCTGTATTTCTGGAGTGACGGGGGGATCCCAACAGCTAACGGTATTGGAAGCCGAAGTAAGTCTAACTGGGAATGAGTGGCAGAAGCACCCCATTGTGACTGGCCCAGAGGCTCCGTGCATCCTTGGCATAGACTACCTCAGGAGAGGGTATTTCAAGGACCCAAAAGGGTACCGGTGGGCTTTTGGTATAGCTGCCTTGGAGATGGAGGAAATTAAACAGCTGTCTACCTTGCCTGGTCTCTCGGAGGGGTTGCTGAAGGTCGAAGACCAACAGGTGCCAGTCACCACCACAGCGGTGCACCGGCAGCAATATCGCACCAACCGAGACTCCTTGATTCCCATCCATAAGCTGATTTGTCGACTGGAGAGCCAAGGAGTGATCAGCAAGACTCGCTCACCCTTTAACAGTCCCATATGGCCAGTGTGAAAGTCTAATGCAGAGTGGAGACTAACAGTAGACTATCATGGCCTGAATGAAGTCACGCTGCCGCTGAGTGCTGCCATGCCGGACGTGCTAGAACTTCAATACGAACTGGAGTCAAAGGCAGCCAAGTGGTTTGCCACAATTGATACTGCTAATGCATTCTTCTCAATCCCTTTGGCAGCAGAGTGCAGGCCACAGTTTGCTTTCACTTGGAGGGGCCTCCAGTACACATGGAGCCGACTGCCCCAGGGGTGGAAACACAGCCCCACCATTTGCCATGGACTGATCCAGACTGCACTGGAACAGGGTGAGGCTCCAGAACACCTGCAATACGTTGATGACATTGTCGTGTGGGGCAACACAGCAGGAGAAGTTTTTGAGCAAGGGAAGGGAATAGTCCAAATCCTGCTGAAGGCCGGTTTTGCCATAAAACAAAGTAAGGTCAAGGGACCTGCACAGGAGATCCAGTTTTTAGGAATAAAATGGCAAGATGGACATTGTCAGATCCCAATGGATGTGATCAACAAAATAACAGCCATGTCTCCACCAACTAGCAAAAAGGAAACACAAGCTTTCTTAGGCATAGTGGGTTTTTGGAGAATGCATATTCCAAATTACAGTCTGATCGTAAGCCTCCTCTGTCAAGTGACCCAGAAGAAGAACAATTGCAAATGGGGCCCTGAACAATGACAAGCCTTTGAACAAATTAAAGAGGAGATAGTTCATGCAGTAGCCCTGGGGCCAGTCCGGGCAGGGCAAGATGTAACAAATGTGCTCTACACCGCAGCCGGGGAGAACGGCCCTACCTGGAGGCTCTGGCAGAAAGCACCAGGGGAGACTCGAGGTCATCCCCTAGGGTTTTGGAGTTGGGGATACAGAGGATCCAAGGCCCGCTATACTCCAACTGAAAAAGAGATATTGGCGGCATATGAAGGGGTTTGAGCTGCTTCGGAAGTGATTGGTACTGAAGCACAGCTCCTCCTGGCACCCCGACTGCCCGTGCTGGGCTGGATGGTCAAAGGAAGGATCCCCTGTACACATCATGCAACTGATGCTACATGGAGTAAGTGGGTCGCACTGATCACACAATGGGCTCGAATAGGAAACCTCAGTCGCCCAGGAATCCTGGAAGTGATCATGGACTGGCCAGAGGGCAAAGATTTTGGAATACTGCCAGAGGAGGAGGTGATGCATGCTGAGGAGGCCCCAATGTATAATAAACTACCAGAAAATGAGAAGCAATATGCCCTGTACACTGATGGGTCCTGTCGTCTTGTGGGAAAGCATCAGAGGTGGAGGGCTGCTGTGTGGAGTCCTATATGACAAGTCGCAGAAACTGTTGAAGGAGAGGGTGAATTGAGTCAGTTTGCAGAGGTGAAAGCCACCCAGCTGGCTTTAGATGTTGCTGACCGAGTAAAGTGGCCAGTACTTTGAACTGACTCACGGATGGTGGCAAATGCCCTGTGGGGGTGGTTGCAGCAATGGAAGCAGAGCAACTGGCAGTGCAGAGGCAAACCCATCTGGGCTGCCGCATTGTGGCAAGATACTGCTGCCCAGGTAGAGACCCTGGTTGTAAAAGTCCGTCACATAGATGCCCACGTACCCACGAGTCGGGCTACTGAAGAACATCAAAACAACCAGCAGGTGGGTCAGGCTGCTAAGATTGAAGTGGCTCAGGTGGATCTGGACTGGCAACATAAGGGTGAATTATTTCTAGCTTGGTGGGCCCATGACACCTCAGGCCATCAAGGAAGAGATGCAACATATAGACGGGCTCGTGATTGAGGGGTGGACTTGACCATGGACACTATTGCACAGGTCATCCATGAATGTGAAACATGCGCTGCAATCAAGCAAGCCAAGCGGTTAAAGCCTCCCTGGTATGGAGGACGATGGCTGAAATATAAATATGGGGAGGCCTGGCAGATCGATTATATCACACTCCCACTTGCCAAGGCAAGCGCCACATGCTTACAATGGTGGAGGCAACCACCGGATGGCTGGAAACATATCCCGTGCCCCATGCCACTGCCTGGAACACTATCCTGGGCTTTGAAAAGCAAGTCTTATGGCAACATGGCACCCCAGAAAGAATTGAGTCAGACAACGGGACTCCTTTCCGAAACAACCTCATAGACACCTGGGCCAAAGAGCACGGCATTGAGTGGGTATATCACATCCCCTGTCATGCACCAGCCTCCAGGAAAATCAAATACAATGGACTGTTAAAGACTGCACTGAGAGCAATGGGTGGTGGGACGTTCAAACATTGGGATACACATTTAGCAAAGGCCACCTGGTTAGTCAACACGAGGGGATCTGCCAATCGAGCAGGCCCTGCCCAGTCAGAACTTTTACGTACCATAGATGGGAATAAAGTCCCTGTAGTGCACATAAAAAACATGCTGGGGAAGGCAGTCTGGGTTATTCCTGCCTCGGGCAAAGGCAAACCCATCCGTGGGATTGCTTTTGCTCAAGGACATGGGTACACTTGGTGTACTCGCCTTCACCGAGGCCTTTCCTGAGCTGACAGGGGACAACCTGCAGTTTCAGGATGAGCAGTCGTTCAGCATGGACATCACCAACATGCTCACCTGGCTCAACACCATGGACAGCAAGGACACCGTCCCCGATGTCCCTGAAGTTCCCAACAGCCCCCGCTTGACTGCCCTCCTCAACAAGCTCCCTGACCTCTCGGAGTACGTCGTGGAGGGTAGCTGCCCCAAGGAGCAAGTGGCAGTGTCAGGGCGGGGGGACAGCAAGAACACTGTCTCCAGTGTCCCCAGTGTCTCCTACTTGACCACCTACCTCAGCAAGTTCCCTGACTTCTTGGAGTACAGGGCAGAGGGCGGCTGCCCCAAGGAGCGAGCATCAGTGGCAGAGCTTGGGGACGGCGAGGACACGGTCCCCGATGTCCTCAACATCTCCAACAGTCTCGCCAGCACCGCCTTCCTCAACCAGCGCCCCAGCTTCTCAGAGTATGGGGGGGAGGGTGACTGCCCCGAGGACCAAGTGGCGGCAGCGATGCTGGGGGACGCCGACCCCTTCTCAGGGGTGGTGACGTCTTGTCGTGGTTTAACCTCAGCCGGCAACTAAGAACCACGCAGCCGCTCGCTCACTCCCCCCCGGTGGGATGGGGGAGAGAATCGGAAGGGTAAAAGTGAGAAAACTCATGGGTTGAGATAAAGGCAGTTTAATAGGTAAAGCAAAAGCCACGCATGCAAGCAAAGCAGAACAAGGAATTCATTCGCTACTTCCCATCGGCAGGCAGGTGTTCAGCCATCTCCAGGAAAGCAGGGCTCCATCACGCGTAACGGTTACTTGGGAAGACAAACGCCATCACTCCGAACGTCCCCCCCTTCCTTCTTCTTCCCCCAGCTTTATATACTGAGCATGACGTCACATGGTATGGAATATCCCTTTGGCCAAGTTCGGTCAGCTGTCCTGGCTGTGCCCCCTCCCAGCTTCTTGTGCACCTCCAGCCTGTTCAGTCAGTAGAGCATGGGAAGCTGAAAAGTCCTTGACTAGTGTAAACACTACCTAGCAACACCTAAAACATCGGTGTGTTATCAACATTGTTCTCACCCTAAATCCAAAACACAGCACTGTACCAGCTACTGGGAAGGAAATTAACTCTATCCCTGCTGAAACCAGGACACGTCTCCCTGGCTGGACCCCAAGGGGAAGCAGGGTGGGGTGGCAGTGGTCCTCCCCACCTGGCTGCCAGAGAGTCCCATGGAGACTTCTGTGGAGAGTCCTGTGGAGAGTCCCTTGAAGGGTTGTCCAGAGGGTGTCCTCCTGACAGTCCCTTGGAGAGTCCTTTGAAAGGTCACCCAAAAGGTTCTCTGGAGAATCTCCTGAAGAGTCCTCTGCTGAGCCCCGTGGCTGCCCCGCAGCATCATCCATCCCGCATGCCCCAACTGGTGGAGGAGCTGCCTTGGAGGCAGCCACGGGTGGTTTTGACCCGCTTGCTGCTGCCGCTGGGCGTTGTCTCCTGCCGGGTGGTGGCCAGATCAGGAGACGTGGGCGGCAAGCAGGCCAAGCACCCCACACGAGCCAGCACCCCCAAGACGCAAGAGACCTCCCCTCAGGACAACATCCCACCCAAGAAGAGGAAGAAGATGGTGGTGGGCCGGGTGGTAAAGCACTCAAAAACCCTGTGGGAGGGGAAGCCTGACAGGGACGGTGCAGCAGCGGGCAGCAGCAGGCAGCAAGTGGGCAGCGGCAAGCGGAGGGCATCCAATGGCAACAACGTGCTCACCAAGCGAGCCAGAACCCTGAGGGACGTTGGGGGACAAAGTGTCCCATGCCCCCCCGACCACTGTTGATAGGTTGATAGAGAAAGTGTGGAGCATAGGTCCCCGCAACATGCGACCTGCACCCGCCCACTCCAGCCCCAGCCCTCTCCCATATCTCTATTTCTTTCTTAATTCATTAAAGGTTTGATGTTTGTTTCACAGTGCCTCTGCCTGCGGTCATTTGTGCAGCGGGAGGCGGGGCTTTAACGCAGCCCCTGCCGCATACGTAGATCTGACCCTCCACCTCTTTACCCCAGTACATGAGGAACCCTCCATGATTCCGGATGGAGATGTTCAATCATAACCTTGATTCCCAGACTCCGGGTAAACGAACTAGAAAGAGCTCTTAAAAAATCTATCCACTACCATGGAAACCACAGGCAATCGCACGGTAGATGCCACTTTAGCGTTGCAACAGGAAAATTCTTCTTTAGCTTTGATAGTAGGACAAAATTGTCTAGTATTTGATATGCTTAGCTGGCAACAAGGAGGTGTCTGTGCAATTGATTCATACCACCTGTTGCACCGATGTTAACCAATCTCGACAAATTGAACACCATGTCCATGCCATTTCCAAACATTTACAAACATTACATCAGATTACAATATCTCCTGGTGGATTTTTACTTTCTGACCTGTTTAGTTGGATACCATCCTTAAATTTGCAAAAAAAATTAATGAAAACTCTTATGATTGTAATATTCTTTGGATTGTGATTAAGCTTTGCTTTGCCATATGTCATAGAACCAAACAATCAAACGCACCGATAGTGATTAATCTCGCATTTGCCCCCTGCTTGGGAAAGTCCTCCTCCTCCTCCACCATCTCTCTGTTCACGCCCAGCCATTTTGCATGCGCAGAGGCAAGAGAGGCTCGCACCCTCACTCTGCAGGGCCGTTACCCCAACCACTGGATCATGCCATTACCCATGACATAAGGGGCGGAGTGTGGCGAGATGCTCCTGACCTCGAGTATAGCATGGGACAGTAGAAAGCGCTTATGTAGCGTGCTTGCACTGCTCACACAGCTGCACGGACCCACTCGCACACAGAAACCTGTGACCAACCGCGTATAACTGCTTGTGGATCACCAGCCCTTTGGAGACACATCCAGCTTTGTATGTAAAGGATGTGTCTACATCAACCTGTCAGTCATACGACTGACCAGAGAAAGTGCAATCCCATGAAGAAGGCGCCTCAACGCTAACTCGGGGTAGCTCTCATTGCCTGGTCCAGGGGTGCTGCCTGGCAAAGGAGACGTCCTTATATTGTGATGGAGAACACTACAGGTCGACAATTTCCTGACTGTTGCTCATCAGCAGGTAAGATTAATGGTTAACAATGTTGTACCTTGCCTACACGGCAAGTGAGATTTCCCCTTCTCTCTTTCACTCGTGCTTAGATTGCTTGCGCTCCACTCAGGCTTAATTCTATTGATTGTCAACTTCTATTATTATAATAAGGTTGATCAGACTTGGTCCGTAGACCATTGCCGTTTTATCGTCCGATGCCCACAGAAGCCTTGTCGTGTGACAGGCATCCACCTCTGATGGAAGTTCTAAGCAGTAGCCCGTGTTGGGCAAAGAAAGCTGGCAAGAGAAGCACCAGGATGTACGCAAAGAGAAAGCCTGACAGAAGCTTCCTCTGCCAATCTAAAAAGTGAAGGGAAAAAAGGACTCAAAAACCAGAGTGGCCTCTTCCGTCACCCCGATTTAAAGCAGAGCAAGCAGCTTTTATTTTAACACTGTTGAAGAAATCCCTAGTAAGGCCTCCTTCAGAACACTGCTTCCAGGTTCAGGGGGCTCAGGTAGACCAGATTAAAAGCTCAGAGCTGCCAACACAGAACAGGGAAATGAGGAGGCTATTACGTAAAGAAATACTTGTACAAGGAAAAAAAAAAATCAGCTTTTTCATGATTATAACAACTGTGATGATTACTTCCAAAAAAGATGGGAATGAGGGAAAATAACCTGCCGAGGTTGAAGGTAGAGCATGACCAGTTAAGGAATGACCAGGGATTACTCCGTCCAGAGAGGGCAGGAAAGACATCCCAGGATTAGGGTGAATTTTACTTCTGATGAAACAGCATCAACAGCCTGGCAGCGTGAAGGCTACAGAAGACTACTGAGAAGACTGCAGTCCCAGGCTTTTTGTGGGACTATTATCCTGCAAGGGGCTTTGCCTTGGCAAAGCAACGGCAAACCAAACATTGGCACTTGAGCACTCCAACTACAACGTCACGATCCCAAGGGGCTCAAGTCTGTAAGACTCGGATGGACTTAGCTGAGAAAATAATGAGTCCAAATGAAATGTATCTCCAGGAGATAAAACTGTCGGCAGGAGCTGGCTCACCCTGGGACTCGGTACCACTCAGGCACGCGACCTGCAGTCCAGAAGTACCCCTGAAAAGACCTCAGCGGTCTGCATTAACACACCAGCACGCACTTGGGATGTAAACATTGCCAAGTCATCTCTTATTTGCATCACGTACAGAGGACCCAATTTAGCCAATTGAGCCTTACTTCTGCTGAAACTCTCCTTACAGGCAGCTCATTTTCTGTGTCCGTAAACTGTAGTAAAGACCTGTTCTAGTGCAAAGGCTTGAACCCTGCCTACGGCGAAGAAGCTCTTTAGACAAGCCCCAGTTTTCTTTCCTCACTGCTGTCTTGCTTCCCAGAAATCAATCAGTGTCAAAAGCTCCATATGAAGACTGCAGAGAAAAGCCAACTGCAAGTGCCTTTACTTGTTACTATTTTTGTCAGGCATCGTTCTAGGAAGAAACTAGCTTCTCCTGCTTGCTTTGCTACAGCTTCATTACCTTTAGAGATGACACTTCTTACCTCTGCTACTCCAATACAGCCTCACAGCCCAGCAAAATCATACTGCAGGTAGGAAACCTTCACCATACAAAGATGGGCAACGCTACAGGAACGCGTTACTCTCTAAGAACAGGCTCTTTCAACCACTCTTCCTCTTGCTTACCAAAGTTCAGAGCGTGTTAGAAAACAACAGCAAAAAGGCAGGGTTCTCCCTCACGTTCTATGGAGCCCATTGTATCAGCCGTTCAACATTAAGTCCAGCTCCAGTCTGAAGCCCAGAATAAGAAATGCCATCTTAAAAATCTCCAGAAAAAAGAAGGGCTTTGAAGTGGCAAGACCAGAGAACGTTCATGAAAGCCCCGTCATGCAAGTACACATCCCTGATCACAGACCAAATGCACCGTTACCCAAGTAAGCGATATTCTCTGCTAACTGGCAGCCACTGACATCTGGAAAATAGCTCAGGGTCTCTTGTTTATTAGCACAAAGCCCGTAGGCTGGAATTGGAGCTGGGGAAGAAAACCATACACAGTCAGTCTGGTTTCACTCAAGTCCATTAAGGTAAGTCCGGTTCATGTTTACGAGGACTCACAGCAGGTCCCACCCATCCCTGCAGACCCCAACACCACTCCTGTGCAGCCTCCCTAGGAGCAGTAAGTGCAGAACAAGAAACCTTCCTTCAAAATAAGGCCCACAGCCTGCTCTTTCAACAAGATGCACAGAGCACCAGCCGAGAAGAACCTCAGCTTTCACTACGCCTAGCTCCGCCGTCTGCATAAGCAGATCAGCTCCCAAATGATCCCTAGCCCTAAAAACAGAGGTCTTCCCTAGGGCAATGCTAGGTTGTCCTGGTTTCAGCTGGGATAGAGTTAATTTTCTTCCTAGTAGCTGGTACAGTGCTGTGTTTTGGATTTAGGATGAGAATAATGTGGATAACACCCTGATGTTTTAGTTGTTGCTGAGCAGTGCTTACACTAAGTCAAGGACTTTTCAGCTTCTCACACTGCCCTGCCAGCAAGGAGGCTGGAGGTGCACAAGAAGCTGGGAGGGGGCACAGCCAGGACAGCTGACCCAAACTGGCCAAAGGGCCATTCCATACCATGTGACGTCGGGGGGGGCCGTCATACTAAAGCTGGCCGGGGGGGGGCACTGCTTGGGGACTGGCTGGGCGTCCGTCGGCGGGTGGCGAGCAAAGAAATAATAGCTGGCAAACAGTAACTCTACCCGGAGGCCGTATCTATCGAGCCTTTAAAGGTAGAATAGCTCAGCCTACAGCTCTGGAGGTATAGACCCGCCTATACTTATATCCTGTGTCTACCTACTCAATGATCTGTCCAGAAAGTCAAATCACAACTACCTTTGAAAGAGGGTGGAACTGGGCGGGAGAAGGGGGGAGAAAGAGAGAAAGGGGGGGGGGGGGGGGGGGAGAGAGGGAAAGAGAGAGGGAAAGAGAGAGGGAAAGAGAGAAAGAGGGAAAGAGAGAAAGAGGGAAAGAGAGAAAGAGAGAAAAAAATTTGCTGGAAAAAAGGGAAAGTGTAGGCACAGAATTCAAAAAGAAAGGAGCTGAGTTATCCTGAAGGCCAGCTCAGCACAACTCACTTTTGCTGGTGAAAGCTGTGCAGCTTGGAGGAAAAAAGCCCTGACTTTGGTGCTGCGATGCACACAAATGTCCGAGTTCAGATCTGAAACTGCAGAAAAACCTTGACACGGCTCCTTTACACTTTCCTCATACCTGCGTGCACGCTGTGACTTCCTCGTTTCCCTGAAGTCCTCCCAGACTAACAGGGAAGTGGCTTCTGTCCAGTCCATGTGCCATGAAGAGAAAAAGTTTTGACCACTAAGGGGGTAGCAAACAGCTGCAGCTGCAGAAGCAAAGGGGCAGCCGCACCTCAGATTCAGAGATGCCTGAAGCTGCCTCGAGCCCCAGGAGCCCCTGGCGCCCCGACATTTGCTTGGCCCTGAAGCTCTGTCGGGCCTGTCAGCACTAGGGAGCCCCAGGGACAGAAGCGAAGGACAGTGGTCAGCCCCTGTGAGGAGAGTGATGGGGGCTCCGTCCGTCCTTCTGGCCACAGGAGGATGCCCTGGGCCATGCCAGGACAGGGCGTCTCTCCTCCTCACCACCTGGGGGAAGGCGAAGCCTGAGGGAGGCCCTGGGTGCTGGGCTCAGCACGGGCAGTGGGACCGGGGCCAGAGCCCTGTCTCTTGCCAGGTGCCAGCCTGGCCGATGCGAGCGGCTCCCATCACGCAGGTCCTCCTGCCCAGGGCTGTGGCTGGCAGCACAGACAGACCTGCATTTTTGGAAAGACCTGCCAACCCAGGGCAATCCAGGGAAGCTCCCCTCCTAGCAGCTCCCCTCCCCTCCCTCCTTTCCCTTTCCCTTTCCCTCCCTCCCTAAGCAGGCACAGACCCCACGAGAGTACTTAGGGACGGCAGAGCTGTGCACACACCTTGCGCTGCTGAGAGAACAGCTCCCGCTGCAATGGCACTTCCTGAAGGCCATCTCTCCACAAGCCCAGCGTCCCGGCTGGCTGAGGAGCGAGCTGCAGTGCGCAGGGGCAGCGGGCGCAGGGCAGCTCTGTGAGGAGAGGCCCAGGCTGCCTGTGCCCGCCCAGCAACGGCTGTGCCATTGGTCACGGCTGAGCCAATCAGCAGAGGTGGAGGTGACCTGTCAGTCACAGCTGGCCTGGGGTGGAGCCGGAGGGGTCAGAGGCCGAGGGGCCTGAGGAGAAATGGGTGAGAAAGGGGCCGGGGGCAGCCGGGGTGAGGGGGGGACCAGGGCCAGGGCCAGGGCCAGGGCCAGGACTGGGACTAGGACTAGGACTAGGGGTGCTGCAGGAGCAGGAGCAGGTATCTCCCAGTGCAGATGGGCCTGGGGGAAGGGACCTGGAGACCACATCACCCACGGGCCCTGCCATGGCCCAGTTCAGCAGCCCTGGGCCCGAGTGCTCAGCCCCAGGGACAACCCCACAGCCAGTATCAGAGCGGTTCCTGCTGCTGCCCCGAGGGTCGCCAGCCCGATCCCTGGCATCTGGAGGTCGGTGTTTCACATCCGCAGGCCAGGGGAAGGTAGAGTGGCCTCCCCTGTGACAGGTGTTTCTAAGCTTTGGAGCAGGCATGCTCTGGTGGGGACAGACCAGGTGCCTTTGCAGTCCCCAGGCGTTCATGTGGGTCTCATGCTCAGGGACAACCCCATCTCTGTTGACAGCCTTTCATAAATGGGGATTTCCAGACCTAGAATCATAGAATCATAGAATCATTGAGGTTGGAAAAGACCTCTAAGATCATCGAGTCCAACCGTCAACCCAACACCACCATGCCCACTAAACCATGTCCCTAAGCGCCTCATCTACACGTCTTTTAAATACCTCCAGGGATGGGGACTCCACCACTTCCCTGGGCAGCCTGTTCCAATGTTGAACCACTCTTTCAGTAAAGAAATTTTTCCTTACATCCAATCTAAACCTCCCCTGCCGCAACTTGAGGCCATTTCCTCTCGTCCTATCACTTGTTACTTTGGAGAAAAGACCAACACCCACCTCGCTACAACCTCCTTTCAGGGAGTTGTAGAGAGCGATGAGGTCTCCCCTCAGCCTCCTTTTCTCCAGGCTAAACAGTCCCATTTCCCTCAGCTGCTCCTCATAAGACTTGTTCTCCAGACCCCTCACCAGCCTCGTTGCCCTTCTCTGGACACGCTCCAGCACCTCAACGTCCTTCTTGTAGTGAGGGGCCCAAAACTGAACACAGTATTCGAGGTGCGGCCTCACCAGGGCCGAGTACAGGGGCACGATCACTTCCCTACTCCTGCTGGCCACACTATTTCTGATACAGGCCAGGATGCCATTGGCCTTCTTGGCCGCCTGGGCACACTGCCGGCTCATGTTCAGCCGGCTGTCGACCAGCACACCCAGGTCCTTCTCTGCTGGGCAGCTTTCCAGCCACTCTTCCCCAAGCCTGTAGCGCTGCATGGGGTTGTTGTGGCCGAAGTGCAGGACCCGGCACTTGTCCCTGTTGAACCTCATACAGTTGGCCTGGGCCCATCGATCCAGCCTGTCCAGGTCCCTCTGCAGAGCCTTCCTACCCTCGAGCAGATCAACACTCCCGCCCAGCTTGGTGTCATCTGCAAACTTACTGAGGGTGCACTCGATCCCCTCATCCAGATCATCAATAAAGATATTAAACAAGACCGGCCCCAGTACTGAGCCCTGGGGAACACCGCTCGTGACCGGCCGCCAACTGGATGTAACTCCATTCACCACAACTCTCTGGGCCCGGCCGTCCAGCCAGTTTTTGACCCAGCGCAGAGTCCACCTGTCTAAGCCGTGAGCTGCCAGCTTCTCTAGGAGAATGCTGTGGGAGACAGTGTCAAAGGCCTTGCTGAAGTCCAGGTAGACCACATCCACAGCCTTTCCCTCATCCACTAGGCAGGTCACCTGGTCATAGAAGGAGATCAGGTTGGTCAAGCAGGACCTGCCTCTCATGAACCCGTGCTGGCTAGGCCGGATCCCCTGGTTGTCCCGCTCATGCCTTGTGAGCGCCCTCAAGATGAACTGCTCCATAATCTTCCCTGGCACCGAGGTCAGGCTGACAGGCCTGTAGTTCCCCGGATCCTCCTTGCGGCCCTTCTTGTGGATGGGCGTCACATTGGCAAGCCTCCAGTCATCCGGGACCTCCCCCGTTAACCAGGACTGCTGATAAATGATGGAGAGCGGCTTGGCGAGCACCTCCGCCAGCTCCCTCAGCACTCTCGGGTGGATCCCATCCGGCCCCATAGACTTGTGAGTGTCCAGGTGGCATAGCAGGTCATTGACTGCTTCCTCTTGGATTACGGGGGGTTCATCCTGCTTGCCGGCCCCATCTTCCAGCTCGGGGGGCCGAGTACCCTGAGGATAACTGGTCTGCCTGTTAAAGACTGAGGCAAAGAAGGCATTGAGTACCTCAGCCTTTTCCTCATCCTCAGTGACAATGTTCCCCCCTGCATCCAATAAAGGATGGAGATTCTCCTTGGCTCTCTTCTTGTCATTAATATATTTGTAAAAACTTTTTTTGTTGTCTTTAACGACAGCGGCCAGGTTGTGTTCTAGCTGGGCTTTTGCCTTTCTCATTTCTTCTCTGCACGACCTAACGACCTAACGAGATCAGACATGGGAGTTGTTTCTCCCTCCTAGTGAGAGCACGCTCTGGGGCTTTGTTCTCAGAGAAGCAAGTGGGGAGTGCTCCTGGTTGGGTGCAGCTCCCTTGGCAGATGCTTGTGCCCCTCTCTCAGCCCCAAGGTCTGATACATGCCTTTCCCCCCACCTGAGCTGTGCTGCCAGCTTTTGGGAAA
The DNA here is from genome assembly GCF_965638725.1 of Aptenodytes patagonicus. NCBI lineage: Eukaryota > Metazoa > Chordata > Aves > Sphenisciformes > Spheniscidae > Aptenodytes > Aptenodytes patagonicus. The sequence goes on along the minus strand of NW_027472229.1, from coordinate 275 downwards.
TGGGGGTGCTGAGGGTGGGTGGTTTTACCACAGCCGGGAAGTTCCAGTCAACCTGTCAGGGATTTTTTTTCTTCCTGGTTCTTGCAGTAACTTTTTTTTTTTTTTAATAAAGTATTTTTTCCAAGGAGACTTCACCAAGGAAAGTGCAGCCTTTATCTCTGATTGCTCCTTGTGTGGATTGTATCTGTCCTCAGCCAGGTGCACAGCAGCTTTCAGGCAAGGAGTGGGACTATTCCAGGGTGAAGTGAGCAATCGGGATCCCAAGCCTGTTTTGT
>NW_027472228.1:0-55774 GCF_965638725.1 Aptenodytes patagonicus | reverse complement strand
TTCTGGGGAGAAGGGATCTCGTCCTGGTATATTTTGGGGAGGCGAGTTGTTGCTGCACCATGTTGGGGGGGGAAGCGACTGGCTGCTGCACCGTGTGGGGTGGGGACGCGAGTGGCTGCTGCCCTGTGTCGGGGGGGACGCGAGTGGGTGCTGCATTGTGTTGGGGTGGGACGTGAGTGGTTGCTGCACCATGTTTGGGGGGGACGAGAGTGGCTGCTGCACCGTGTCGGGTGGGGACACGAGCGGCTGCTGCACCGTGTCGGGGGGGACGCGAGTGGCTGCTGCACCATGTTCGGGGGGGACACGAGGGGGTGCTGCCCTGTGTTGGGGGGCGGACGCGAGTGGCTGCTGCCCCGTGTTGGGGGGGGGACGCGAGCGGCTGCTGCCCCGTGTTGGGGGGGGGACGCGAGTGGCTGCTGCCCCGTGTTGGGGGGGATGCGAGTGGCTTCTGCACCGTGTTTGGGGGGGATGCGAGTGTCTGCTGCACCGTGTTTGGGGGGGACGCGAGTGGCTGCTGCCCCGTGTTCGGGGGGGGGACACTAGCGGCTGCTGCACCATCTCGGGGGGGACGCGAGCGGCTGCTGCACCATCTGGGGGGGGGACGCGAGTGGGTGCTGCACCGTGTCTGGGGGGTCGCAACTGGTTGCTGCACCGTGTTTGCGGGGGACGCGAGTGGCTGCTGCACCGTGTTGGGGGGGACGAGAGTGTTTCTGTTTTGGTGCGGGGGAAGACTTGCTGCTCTGTTGTTGGCTTCAGTTGCTGCTGTGTTGGGGGGAGGAGAGCTGGTGTTGTTTTGTTTTGGGGAGAAGGGAGCTCGTCCTGGTATATTTTGGGGACTTGAGTGGCTGCTGCCCCGTGTTGGGGGGGGGACACGAGTGGCTGCTGCCCCGTGTTGCGGGGGGGGACACGAGTGGCTGCTGCCCCGTGTTGCGGGGGGGCCGCGAGTGGCTGCTGCACTGTGTTGGGGGGGACGTGAGTGCGTGCTGCACCGTGTTTGGGGGGGACGCGAGTGGCTGCTGCCCCGTGTCTGGGGGGGGACGCGAGTGGCTGCTGTCCCGTGTCGGGGGTTGGGACGCGAGTGGCTGCTGCCCTGTGTTGGGGGTGGGGACGCGAGTGGCTGCTGCCCCGTGTTGGGGGTGGGGACGCGAGTGGTTGCTGCACCGTGTTGGGGGTGGGGACGCGAGCGGCTGCTGCACCGTGTTCGGGGGGGACGCGAGTGGCTGCTGCCCCGTGTCGGGGGGGTCGCAACTGGCTGCTGCCCCGTGTTTGGGGGGGACGCGAGTGGCTGCTGCACTGTGTTTGGGGGGGACGCGAGTGGCTGCTGCACCGTGTCGGGGGGGACGCGAGCGGCTGCTGCACCGTGTCTGGGGGGTCGCAACTGGCTGCTACCCCGTGTTGGGGGGGGACGCGAGTGGCTGCTGCACCATCTCGGGGGGACGCGAGCGGCTGCTGCCCCGTGTCTGGGGGGTCGCAACTGGCTGCTACCCCGTGTTCGGGGGGGACGCGAGTGGCTGCTGCACTGTGTTTGGGGGGGTCACAACTGGCTGCTGCATCGTGTTCGGGGGGGACGCGAGCGGCTGCTGCCCCGTGTCTGGGGGGTCGCAACTGGCTGCTACCCCGTGTTGGGGGGGGACGCGAGTGGCTGCTGCACCATCTCGGGGGGGACGCGAGCGGCTGCTGCCCCGTGTCTGGGGGGTCGCAACTGGCTGCTACCCCGTGTTGGGGGGGGACGCGAGTGGCTGCTGCCCCGTCTCGGCGGGGACGCGAGTGGCTGCTGCACCGTGTTGGGGGGGGACGCGAGCGACTGCTGCACCGTGTCTGGGGGGTCGCAACTGGCTGCTGCCCCGTCTCGGCGGGGACGCGAGTGGCTGCTGCACCGTGTTGGGGGGGGACGCGAGTGGCTGCTGCCCCGTCTTGGAGTGGGGACGCGAGTGGCTGCTGCCCCGTCTTGGAGTGGGGACGCGAGTGGCTGCTGCCCCGTCTTGGAGTGGGGACGCGAGTGGCTGCTGCCCCGTCTTGGAGTGGGGATGCGGGTGGCTGCTGCCCCGTCTTGGAGTGGGGACGCGGGTGGCTGCTGCCACGTCTTGGAGTGGGGACGCGAGTGGCTGCTGCCCCGTCTTGGAGTGGGGACGCGAGTGGCTGCTGCCCCGTCTTGGAGTGGGGACGTGAGTGGCTGCTGCCCCGTGTTGGGGGTGGGGACGCGAGTGGTTGCTGCACCGTGTTGGGGGTGGGGACGCGAGCGGCTGCTGCACCGTGTTCGGGGGGGATGCGAGCGGCTGCTGCACCGTGTTCGGGGGGGACGCGAGTGGCTGCTGCCCCGTGTCGGGGGGGTCGCAACTGGCTGCTGCCCCGTGTTTGGGGGGGACGCGAGTGGCTGCTGCACCGTGTCGGGGGGGACGCGAGCGGCTGCTGCACCGTGTCTGGGGGGTCACAACTGGCTGCTGCATCGTGTTCGGGGGGGACGCGAGCGGCTGCTGCCCCGTGTCTGGGGGGTCGCAACTGGCTGCTACCCCGTGTTGGGGGGGGACGCGAGTGGCTGCTGCACCATCTCAGGGGGGACGCGAGCGGCTGCTGCACCGTGTCTGGGGGGTCGCAACTGGCTGCTGCCCCGTGTTGGGGGGGGACGCGAGTGGCTGCTGCACCGTGTTGGGGGGGGACGCGAGCGGCTGCTGCACCGTGTCTGGGGGGTCGCAACTGGCTGCTGCCCCGTCTCGGCGGGGACGCGAGTGGCTGCTGCCCCGTGCTGGGGGTGGGACGCGAGTGGTTGCTGCACCGTGTTTGGAGGGGGGACGGATGCGCGTGGGTGCTGCACCGTGTTGGGGGGGATGGGAGTGTTACTGTTTTGGTGCGGGGGAAGAGTTGCTGTTCTGTTTTTGGCTTCAGTTGCTGCTGTGTTGGGGGGAGGAGAGCTGGTGTTGTTTTCTTTTGGGGAAAAGGGAGCTCGTCCTGGTATATTTCTGGGACGCGAGTGGCTGCTGCCCTGTGTCGGGGGGGGGACGTGAGTGGCTGCTGCCGCGTGTTGGGGGGGGGACGCGAGTGGCTGCTGCACTGTGTTGGGGGGGACGCGAGTGGGTGCTGCACCGTGTTTGGGGGGGATGCAAGTGGCTGCTGCACCGTGTCTGGGGGGGGACGCGAGTGGCTGCTGCCCCGTGTCGGGGGTGGGGACGCGAGTGGTTGCTGCACCGTGTTGGGGGGGGGGACGCGAGCGGCTGCTGCACTGTGTTCGGGGGGGATGCGAGCGGCTGCTGCACCGTGTTTGGGGGGGACGCGAGTGGCTGCTGCCCCGTGTCGGGGGGACGCGAGCGGCTGCTGCACCGTGTCTGGGGGGTCGCAACTGGCTGCTGCCCCGTGTTCGGGGGGGACGCGAGTGGCTTCTGCACCGTGTTCGGGTGGGGGACGCGCGTGGGTGCTGCACCGTGTCGGGGGGGGACGTGAGTGGCTGCTGCACCGTGTCGGGGGGGGACGCAAGTGGCTGCTGCACCGTGTTCGGGGGGGACGCGACTGGCTGCTGCGCCGTGTCGGGTGGGATGTGAGTGTTCCTGTTCTGGTGTGGGGGATGTGTTGCTGCTTTTTTTTTGGTTTCAATTGCTGCTGTATTTAGGGGAGGAGAGCTGCTGCTGTTGTATTTTGGGGAGAAGGGAGCTCGTCCTGGTGTATTTTGGGGAGGTGAGTTGGTACTGCACCGTGTTCGGGCGGGACGCGAGTGGCTGCTGCACCGTGTTCGGGGGGGATGCGAGTGGCTGCTGCACCGTGTCGGGGGGGACAAGAATGTTCCTGTTCTGGTGTGGGGGAAGTGTTGCTGCTCTGTTTTTGGTTTCAGTTGCTGATGTGTTGCAGGAAGGAGAGCTGGTGTTGTTTTCTTTTGGGGAGAAGGGTGCTTGTCCTGATATATTTTGGGGACATGAGTGGCTGCTGCCCCGTGTTGGGGGGGGGAACGCGAGTGGCTGCTGCCCCGTGTTGGGGGGGGGACGCGAGCGGCTGTTGCACCGTGTCTGGGGGGAGATGCGAGTGGGTGCTGCACTGTGTTGGGGGACACGCGCGTGGCTGCTGCAGTGTCTCAGGGGGACAAGAATGTTCCTGTTCTGGTGTGGGGTTGCGTTGCTGCTGTTTTTGGCTTCAGTTGCTGCTGTGTTTGGGGGAGGAGAGCTGCTGCTGTTGTCTTTTGGGGAGAAGGGAGCTCGTCCTGGTATATTCTGGGGAGGAGAGTGGGTGCTGCACCATCGTGGCTGGAGGAGAGCGGGTGCTGCACCGTCGTGGGGGGAGGAGAGTTGGTGCTGCACTGTGTCGGGGGGAGGAGAGTGGGTCTTCTGTTTTTGGGAGGAGAGCTGGTGCTGCTCTGGTTTGCGGAGAAAGGAGTTGCTGTTCTGTTTTTGGGTTTAGTTGCTGCTCTGTTTTGGGTTGAAGGGAGTTGCTGCATTGGTTTTGGGAGAAAAGTTAGTGATCTTTTGGGTAAAATTTTCTGCAGTGTTATGGTGCGAAGGGAGTTGCAGCAGTGTTTTGGGGAGAAGAGTTGCTGCTTTGTTTTGGGGACAGGTTTGTCTTGAGGAGAAGAGCTGCTGGTTTGTTTTGTGCGGAACTTGCTGCTCCGTTTTCGGTAGAAAAAAAGTTGCTGCTGCATTTGGGGAGAAGCCTTGTTGCTGTGTTTGGGGGTAAAGGAAGTTGCTGGTGTGTTTTGGGGAGAACACTGTTATTGTTCTGGTGTGGTGGAAGAGTTGTTGCTCTATTTTTGGGTTTAGGTGCCGCTGCAGCCTTTTGGGGAGGAGAGGTGCTGATCTATTTTGGGTTTAGTTGCTGCTCTGTTTAGGGTTGAAGAGAGTTGTTGTTCTCTTTTTGGGGATGAGAGCGGGTGCTGCACCGCTTTGGGGAGGAGAGCCGGGTGCTGGTCTGTTCTGAGGTGAAGGGAGATGCTGCTCCTTTTGGGGGAGAAGGGAGTTGCTGTGCTCTTTTGAGGAGAAGAGTGTTACTGCTGTGGTGTGGGGTGAGTTGTTGCTCTGGTTTTGGGTTTAGTTGGTGCTCTGCTTTGGGGAGAAGGGAGTTGCTGCATTGTTTTTGGGAGGAAAGTTACTGATCTCTTTGAGTAAATGTTTCTGCACTGTTATGGTGCAAAAGGAGTTGCTGCACCGTTTTGGGGAGGAGAGGTGCCGCTGCACCCTTTTGGGGGGAAGAGAGTTGCTGTATCCATTTCGGGAGATGTGTTGCTGTGCTGTTTTGGGTGCGAGAGCTGCTGCTGCTCTGTTTTGGGGAAAAGATTTTTTTTCTGCTTTTTTTGGGGGAGAGGAGTTTATGCTCTGTTTTAGGGAGAAGAGTTCCTGATCTGTATTTGAGAGAAGACTTGCTACTCTGTACTGGGGAGGAGTTGGTGCTCTCTTCTGGGGAGAAGAGTTGACGCTGCTCTGTTGTAGGGAGAAGAGTTGCTGCTGTGTTCTTGGGATAAGTGTTGCTGCTCTGCTCCTGGGAGAAGAGTTGCTGCTCTGTTTTGGAGAGAGGAATTGTTGCTCTGGCTTGGGGAGAAGAGTGTTGCTGTTATGGTTTAGGGGGAAGACTTGCTGGTCTGCTTTGGCGAGTAGAGACTTGCTAATGTATTTTGGGAAGAATAGACCTGCTGCTATATTTTGGGGAGGAGAGAGTTGCTGCTTTCATTTGGGGAGCAGACTGTTGCCGTTCTGTTTTGTGAAGAAGGGAGTTGATGCTTGGTTTGGGGGAGAAAAGTTACTGATCTCTTCTGCGTAGAAGTTGCTGCTCCGTTTTGGTGATAAGGGAGTTGCTGTTCCATTTTGGGGATGAGAGAGTTGGTGCTCTGTTTTGGGGAGGAGAGAGTTGCTGCTTTGCTTGGGGGACGAGGGAGTTGTTGCACCCTTTTGGGGAGAAGAGTTGCTGCTTCAACGTTTTGGGGAGAAGACCTCCTGCTGCGCCCTTTTGGGCAGGAGGGATTAGGTGCTGCCCCATTTTGGGGAGAAGGCAGTTGCTGATGTATTTAGGGGAGAAGTGTTGCTGTTCCGTTTTGGGGAGGAGAGAGTTGCTGCTTCAACGTTTTGGGGAGAAGGGAGTTGCTGCTCTTTTTTTGGGTTTACTTGCTGCACCGCTTTGGGGAGGAGAGCTGGTGCTGCACTGCTTTGGGGAGGAGAGATTTGCTGCTTTTTTGGGGGGAGAAAAGTTACTGATCACTTTTGGGTAAAAGTTGCTGCTCTGTTACGGTGTGAAGGCAGTTGCTGCACCATTTTGGGGAGGAGAGCTGCTGCCGCCTCACCGTTTTGGGGAGGAGAGTGTTACTGGTCTGGTGTGGGGGAAGAGTTGTTCCTCTGTTTTTGGGTTTAGTTGCTGCTCTGTTTTGGGATGAATAAAGTTGTTGGTCTGTTTTGGGGAGTAGATATGTTGCTGTTTTGTTTTGGGGAGTAGATATGTTGCTGTACCTGTTTCGGGAGAAGTGTTGTTGCACTGTTTTGGGGAGAAGAGCTGCTCCTGGTCTGTTTTGGGGAGAAGGGAGTTGCTGCTCTGTTTTTGGTGAGAGGGGAGGTGCTTCTGCTTTCTTTTGGGGAGAAGAGGTGCTGATCTGCTCCTGGGTGAAGAGTTACTGCTCTGTTTTAGGGACAAATTGCTGCTCTGGCTTGGGGAGAAGAGTGTTGCTGATATGGCTTGGGGGAAGACTTGCTGCTATATTTTGGGGAGGAGAGAGTTGCTGCTCTGTTTTGCAGAGAGGGGAGTTGCTGCTTGGTTTTGGGGAGAAAAGTTACTGATCTATTTTGGGTAGAAGTTGCTGCTCCATTTTGGTGAGAAGGGAGTTGCTGCTCTATTTAGGGGAGAAGTATTGCTGTTCTGTTTTGGGGATGAGAGAGTTGGTGCTCTCTTTTGGGGAGGAGAGTTGCTGCTTTGTTTGGGGGAGGAGGGAGTTGCACTATTTTGGGGAGAAGAGTTGCTGAAACACTGTTTTGGGGAGACGGGAGCTGCTGCTGCCCTGCTTTGGGGAGGAGAGTTGCTGAAACACCGTTTTGGGGAGATGGGAGCTGCTGCTGTCCTGCTTTGGGGAGACGGGAGCTGCTGCTTTGTTTTGGAGCGAAAAGTTACCCTTTTAGAAGAAGCTTCTTCCTCCCTTACTAAACGAGCTGACTTCCGCTTCCAAGATATCTTCTTGTGTACAGGGGTGACTGATAATGGCTCAGGCTGGCCCTTTGCTTCAGTCACAGGGCCTGTCACGGGGGTCAGAGTGGCCGCAGGGCCTGTTGTTTTATCGTCAGATCCAGAGACCTTCTCTTCCCCTTGAGGGTAGGTAGTGAGTAGTGTTGAACAGGGCTCGGTAGGCATGGGTGCAACATGCACCCAGCATGTTGCAGTGATCTGCATCTCTTTGGAGTTGCCAGGGTGACAGCATACTTTTTCCAAATATTCTACTAAATTTTCAGGATTCTGCACTTGCTCAGCGGTGAAGTTCCAAAACACCGGGGGTGCCCATTGGCTTAGGTACTTGCCCATCTCATCCCACACACCCTGCCACTCATAACTATCTAGCCTTGGGGCAGATCTCTGGATGATATTCTTAAATTGCTTACCAACTTTAGACAAAACCAAAACAATATTCCAAAGAAATACCAATAGAAGTATCTTAACTACCCAAGGCTGTTCAAAATACTGAAAAGTTACTGTAATGAAGGAGGAGACATCATAGAAGAAGGTGGCGATGCTGCTGTTCTATATTTCGTCCGTAAAAAAACTCTCAGCAAAGTTACTGTAATTGTTAGTTGTCTCCATGAAGTGGTATCTGAAGTACAGTAATGGCTTGAGTACGAAACTCAGATACCAAATTAAGCCCAATGTCAGTGTTTTAAAAATAAACCTCCCAAGCAAAACATCACCAATCGCTGCAGACCACAGCAAACTGCAAAAACCAACAGCAATCTCTTAACGTACAGCAAAAAAACGAGCAGAATGCAGATTAGACAAATCAATATCGAGAACAGAGGAACCAACATTGTGACCCACAACTGTGAACAGATATAAATTCCTTAATACGCTCTGGTTAATCCGTTATTATCTCAAACCCTTCGAGCCCCACGTTGGGTGCCAAAAAGGACTGTTGTGGTTTAACCTCAATCGGCAACTGAGCACCACGCAGCTGCTCACTCACTCCCCACCCCCCCCGGTGGGATGAGGGAGAGAATTGGAAGAGTAGAAGTGAGAAAACTCGTGGGTTGAGATAAAAACATTTAATAATTGAAATAAAATAATAACAACAACAATAATCATAATATACAAAGCAAGTGATGCACGGTGCAATTGCTCACCACCCGCTGACCGATGCCCAGCCAGTCCCTGAGCAGCGGCCCCCCGCAGCCAGCTTTCCACCAGTTTATGTACTGAGCATGACGTCACATGGTATGGAATATCCCTTTGGCCAGTTTGGGTCAGCTGTCCTGGCTGTGCCGCCTCCCAGCTTCTTGTGCACCTGCAGCCTTCTCAGCCCGTAGAGCATGGGAAGCTGAGTCGTCCTTGACTAGCGTAAGCACTACTTAGCAGCAACTAGAACATCGGTGTGTTATCAACATTGTTCTCATCCTAAATCCAAAACACAGCACTGTACCAGCTACTAGGAAGGAAATTAACTCTATCCCTGCCAAAAAGAGGACAAGTCTTTCGGGTAGAAGTTGCTGCTCTGTTGTGGTGAGAAGGGAGTTGCTGCTCTGTTTAGGGTAGAAGAGCTGCTGCTGCTACTGCTCTGGTTTGGGGAGAAGACTTCCTGCTCTTTTTTGAGGAGAAATTGCTGTTCTGATGTGGGGAGAAAAGTGTTGCTGCTATGGTTTGGGGGGAAGAGTTGCTGTTGCTCTGTTTTTGGGAGAAGACTTCCTGCTGCTGTATTTTAAGGAGAAAAGCTGCTGCTGCTTTCTTCTGGGGAGAAGAGTTGCTGCTGCTTTCTTCTGGGGAGAAGAGTGGGGGTTTTTTATGGCTTGGGTGGTACAGTTGCTGCTCTGGCTTGGGGGGAAGAGTTGCTGCTGTGTTTTGGGGAGGAGAGTGTTGCTGCGGCAGCGTTTTGGGGATGAGGAGAGGTGCTGCGGCAGTGTTTTGGGGAGGAAACTATTCCTGCTCTGGTGTAGGGGAAGAATTGCTGCTCTGTTTTTGGATTTTGTTCCTGCTCTCTTTTGGGGAGGAGAGAGTTGGTGCTCTGTTTTTGGGTTTTGTTCCTGCTCTCTTTTGGGGAGGACAGGGGCTGCTGCACCGATTTGGGGAGAAGGGAGTTGTTGCTCTGTTTTGGGGAGAAGGCAGTTGTACCTTCCTTCTGCGTAGAAGAGCTGCTGCTGCATCGGTTTGGGGAGAAGAGGTGCTGCTGCATCGGTTTGGGGAGAAGTGTTGCTTATCTTTTTTTGGGAGAAGACTTGCTGCTCTGTATTGGGGAGAAGATTTAGTGCTCTGTTTTGGGGATAAATTGCTGCTTTGTCTTGGAGAGATGAGTGTTGCTGCTCTGGCATGGGGAGATGATTGTTGCTGCTCTGGCTTGCAGGGAAGAGTTGCTGGTCTGTTTTGGGGAGAAGAGGGTTGCTGCAGTGTTTTGGGGTGGAGAGTTGCTGCACCGTTTTTTGGGAGAAGAGCTGCTGCTGCACCGTTTTGGAGAACAGAGCTGCTGCGGCTCTCTGGGGAGAAGGGAGTTGCTGCTTTGGTTTGGGGAGAAAAGTTACTGAACTCTTTTGGGTAGAAGTTGCTCCTCCCTTTTTGTGAAAAGGGAGTTGCTGCTCTGTTTTGGGGAGAAGAGTTCCTGCTGCTCTGTTTTGGGGAGTAGACTAGCTGCTCTGTTTTGGGGGGAAGACTTGCTGCTCTGTTATGGGGAGAATTTGGTGGTGTGTTTTGGGGAGAAGAGTTGATGCTCTTTTCTTGGGAGAAGTGTTGCTGGTCTGTTCCTGTGATAAGAGTTGCTGCTCTGTTTTGGGGAGAGGACTTGCTGCGCTCTTTTGGGGAGAAATTGCTGCTCTGGCTTGGGGTGGAGAGTGTTGCTGCTATGGCATGGGGGTAGACTTGCTGTTCTGGCTTGGGGGGAAGAGTTGCTGCTCTGTTTTGGGAAGAAGAGTTGCTGTTTCTCTATTTTTGGGAGAAGAGTTGCTGATGCTCTGCTTGCTGTGTTGCGGGGAGAAACTGCTGAATTTGGTGGTGTGTTTTGGGGAGAAGAGTTGATGCTCTTTTCTTGGGAGAAGTGTTGCTGGTCTGTTCCTGTGATAAGAGTTGCTGCTCTGTTTTGGGGAGAGGACTTGCTGCGCTCTTTGGGGGAGAAAGTGCTGCTCTGGCTTGGGGAGAAGAGTGTTGTTGCTCTGGCTTGGAGGGAAGAGTTGCTGATCTGTTTTGGGGACAAGAGAGTAGCTGCACTGTTTTGGGCAGGAGAGTTGCTGCTGCCGTGTATTGGGGAGAAGAGCTGCTGCTGCTCTGTTTTGGGGGAAAGGGACTTGCTGTTCTCTTCTTTGTAGAAGAGCAGCTGCTCTTCTGTTTCTGGGGAGAAGGGAGTTGCTGCTCTGTTTAGGGGAGAGGTGTTGCTGGTGTTTTGGGGAGAAGAGTTGCTGCTCTGTTTTGGGGAGAAGACTTGCTGCTCTTTTTCCAGAAAAGACTTTTTGCGTGTTTTGGGGAGAAGAGTTGCTGCTCTGTTTTGGGAAGAAGTTGCTACTCTGTTTTTTGGAGAAGACGATCTTCTGTGTTTGGGCTTAGTTTCTGCTCTGTTTTGGGTGAAAGAGTTCTGCTCTCTTTTGGGGAGTGGAGCTGCTGCTCTGTTTTGGGGAGAAGAGTTGCTGCTGTGTTTTGGGAAGAAGCATTGCTGATATGTTTTTGAGTGAAGAGTTACTGTTCTGTTTTGGGGAAAAGAGGTGCTGCTTTGTTTTAGGGAGAAGACTTTCTGGTCTGTTTTCGGGAGAAGTTGCTGCTTTGGTTTGGGGAGAAGCGAGTTAGAATCATAGAATAGTTTGGGTTGGAAGGGTCCTCTAAAGGTCATCTAGTCCTACCCCCCTGCTGTGGGCAGGGACATCTTCAACTAGATCAGGCTGCTCAGAGCCCCGTCCAGCCTGACCTGGAATGTTTCCAGGGATGGGGCATTCACCACCTCTCTGGGCAACCTGTCCCAGTGTTTCACCACCCGCAGCGTAAAAAATGTCTTCCTTATATGTAGTCTAAATCTACCCCCCTTTAGTTTATCGCCATTCCCCCTTGTCCTGTCACAACAGGCCCTGCTAAAAAGTTTGCCGCCATCTTTTTTGTAAGCCCCCCTTAAGTACTGATAGGCTGCAATAAGGTCTCCGTGAAGCCTTCTCTTCTCCAGGCTGAACAACCCCAACTCTCTCAGCCTTTCTTCACAGGAGAGGTGTTCCATCCCCCTGATCATTTTCATGGCCCTCCTCTGGACTCGCTCCAACAGGTCTGTGTCTCCCTTATGCTGAGGGCTCCAGAGCTGGATGCAGGACTCCAGGTGGAGTCTCACCAGAGCAGAGTAGAGGGACAGAATCACCTCCCTTGACCTGCTGGCCATGCTCCTTTTGATGCAGCCCCGGATACGGTTGGCCTTCTGGGCCATGAGCGCACATTGCTGGCTCGTGTCCAGCTTTTCATCCACCAGTACCCCCAAGTCCTTCTCGGCAGGGCTGCCCTCAATCCCTTCATCCCCCAGCCTGTATCGATACCGGGGCTTGCCCCAACACAGGTGCAGGACTGTCCTGGTTTCGGCAGGGATAGAGTTAATTTCCTTCTTAGTAGCTGGTACAGTGCTGTGTTTCAGATTTAGTATGAGAATAATGTTGATAACACACCGATGTTTTAGTTGTTGCTAGGTAGTGCTTATGCTAGTCAAGGACTTCTCAGCTGCCCGTCCTCTACCGACTGAGAAGGCTGGAGGTGCACAAGAAGCTGTGAGGGGGCACAGCCAGGACAGCTGACCCAAACTGGCCGAAGGGATATTCCATACCATGTGACGTCATGCTCAGTACATAAACCGGGGAGAAGTTGGCCGGGGAGGGCCGCTGCTCGAGGACTGGCCGGGCATCGGTCGACGGGTGGTGAGGAATTGCATTGTGCATCACTTGCTTTGTATTTTATTATTATAATACTATCTTATTTCAATTATTAAACTTTTTTTTATCTCAACCCATGAGTTTTCTCACTTTTACTCTTCCAATTCTCTCCCCCATCCCACCGGGGGGGGGGTGGGGCGGGAAGTGAGCGAGCGGCTTCGTGGTGCTCAGTTGCCGACTGAGGTTAAACCACGACAGTCCTTTTTGGCCCCTAACGTGGGGCTCGAAGGGTTTGGGGTAATAACAAATTAACCAGAGTGCATAAAGGAAGATGTTATATGTCACCGAGGCAAGTGGACCACTGTGGAGAAGGGTATCCAGAACCTGAGGGAATTAGCTGTGCTGGAGGTGATTTATGGTCACCTGAACAATGAAAAGCTATCCAAAGATCCAGATGAAGTCAAGTGTGCAGTACCCATGTGGCGGAAGTTTGTAAGGAGCGCACCATTGTCATATGCTAACTCCTTGGCAGTGATGACGTGGAAAGATGGAGAGGGACAAACGGTGGATGAATTGGCGGGTCAACTCCAGCAATACGAAGAAAGCCTCTCTTCCTCCCTCATCTCAGCTGTGGAGAAACTGTCCCGGGAGGTCCAGCAACTCAGAGAAGATAGGTCCTACTCCCCACCTGTACGGACCAATATCTTGGCTATTAGGAGTCAGCATTCTTTTGCTCAATAGAGAGGATATAAAGGGTACACACCACGGGGCACCCTGTGGTTTTACCTGCGTGACCAGGGAGAGGATATGAGGAAGTGGGATGGAAAACTTACCTCAGCCCTAGAGGCACGGGTATGTGAGTTGCAAGGAAAAAAAAATCCCAAAAGGGGGTTCTTCCAGGAAAATTGATGCTACGGTTTCTAGCGGGCAGTTCCCCAGACCAAGCAGAAGGGCCGATCTTACTTGTGATGTTAATGAAGAGACTTATGACTCGTATTTGCAGGAAATGAGAAACGAGTACGGTGATGAGGATTAGAGGGGCCCTGCCTCCAGCCAGGTGGAGGAAAGGGACAATCAAGGGTTTACTGGACTGTGTGGACTCGGTGGCCTGGGACATCGGACCCACAGGAGTATAAGGCTCTGGTAGGCACCGGTGCACAGTGTACCCTAATGCCATCAAGCTATAAAGGGGCAGAACCCATCTGTATTTCTGGGGTGACGGGGGGATCCCAACAGCTAACTGTATTGGAAGCCGAAGTAAGTCTAACTGGGAATGGGTGGCAGAAGCACCCCATTGTGACTGGCTCAGATGCTCCGTGCATCCTTGGCATGGACTACCTCAGGAGAGGGTATTTCAAGGACCCAAAAGGGTACCGGTGGGGTTATGGTATAGCTGCCTTGGAGACAGAAGAAATTGAACAGCTGTCTACCTTGCCTGGTCTCTCGGAGGACCCTTCTGTTGTGGGGTTGCTGAAGGTTGAAGACTAACAGGTGCCAATCGCTACCGCAACGGTGCACCGGTGGCAATATCGCACTAACCGAGACTCCGTGATTCCCATCTATAAGCTGATTCGTTGACCGGAGAGCCAAAGAGTGATCAGCAAGACTCGCTCACCCTTTAACAGTCTCATATGGCCAGTGCGAAAGTCTAATGGCGAATGGAGTCTAACAGTAGACTGTCGTGGCCTAAATGAAGTCACGCCACCGCTGAGTGCTGCTGTGCCAGACATGCCAGAACTTCAATATGAACTGGAGTCGAAGGCAGCCAAGTGGTATGCCACAGTTGATATCGCTAATGCGTTTTTCTCCATCCCTTTGGCAGCAGAGTGCAGGCCACAGTTTGCTTTCACTTGGAGGGGCGTCCAGTACACCTGGAACCGACTGCCCCAGGGGTGGAAACACAGCCCTACCATTTGCCATGGACTGATCCAGACTGCACTGGAACAGGGTGAGACTCCAGAACACCTGCAATACATTGATGACATCATTGTGTGGGGCAACACAGCAGGAGAAGTTTTTGAAAAAGGGAAGGAAATAGTCCAAATCCTGCTGAAGGCCGGATTTGCCATAAAACAAAGTAAGGTCAAGGGACCTGCACAGGAGATCCAGTTTTTAGGAATAAAATGGCAAGATGGATGTCGTCAGATCCCAATGGATGGATGCAATCAACAAAATAACAGCCATGTCTTCACCAACTAGCAAAAAGGAAACACAAGGTTTCTTAGGCGTCGTGGGTTTTTGGAGAACGCATATTCCAAATTACAGTCTGATCGTAAACCCTCTCTATCAAGTGACCCAGAAGAAGAACGATTTCAAATGGGGCCTTGAGCAACGACAAGCTTTTGAACAAATTAAAGAGGAGATAGTTCACGCAGTAGCCCTTGGGCTAGTCCGCGCAGGACAAGATATAAAAAATGTGCTCTACACCGCAGCCGGGGAGAACGGCCCTACCTGGAGCCTCTGGCAGAAAGTACCAGGGGAGACTCGAGGTCGACCCCTAGGGTCATGGAGTCGGGGATACAGAGGATCCGAGGCCTGCTTTACTCCAACTGAAAAAGAGATATTAGCAGCATATGAAGAGGTTCGAGCTGCTTCAGAAGTGATCGGCACTGAAGCACAGCTCCTCCTGGCACCCCGACTGCCGATGCTGAGCTGGATGTTCAAAGGGAGGATCCCCCATACACATGATGCAACTGATGCTACGTGGAGTAAGTGGGTCGCAGTGATCACACAACGGGCTCGAATAGGAAACCCCAGTCACCCAGGAATCCTGGAAGTGATCATGGATTGGCCAGAGGGCAAAGATTTTGGAATATCGCCAGAGGAGGAGGTAACGCGTGCTGAGGAGGCCCCAATGTATAATGAACTACCAGAAAATGAGAAGCAATATGCTCTGTTCACTGATGGGTCCTGTCATACTGTGAGAAAGCATCGGAGGTGGAAAGCTGCTGTACGGAGTCCTATGCGACAAGTTGTAGAAACTGCTGAAGGAGAAGGCGAATCGAGCCAATTTGCAGAAGTAAAGGCCATCCGGCTGGCTTTGAACATTGCTGACAGAGAGAAGTGGCCAGTGCTCTATCTCTATACTGACTCATGGATGGTGGCAAATGCCTTGTGGGGGTGTTTACAGCAATGGAAGCGGAGCAATTGGCAGCGCACAGGCAAACCCATCTGGCCTGCCGCAGTGTGGCAAGATATTGCTGCCCGGGTAGAGAACCTGTTTGTAGAAGTCCATCACGTAGATGATCACATACCCAAGAGTTGGACTAGCGAAGAACATCAGAACAACCAGCAGGTAGATCAGGCTGCTAAGATTGAAGTGGCTCAGGTGGATCTGGACTGGCAACATAAGGGTGAATTTTTTATAGCTCGGTGGGCCCATGACACCTCAGGTCAGCAAGGAAGAGATGCAACATACAGATGGGCTTGTGATCGAGGGGTGGACTTGACCACGGACATTATTGCGCAGGTTATCCATGAACGTGAAACATACGCTGTGAACAAGCAAGCCAAGCGGTTAAAGCCTGTCTGGTATGGGAGACGACGGCTGAAATATAAATAGGGGGAGGCTTGGCAGATCGATTATATCACACTCGCACAAACTTGCCAAGGCAAGCGCGAAGTGCTCACAATGGTGGAGGCAACCACCGGATGGCTGGAAACATATCCCGTGCCCCGTGCTACTGCCCGGAACACTATCCTGGGCCTTGAAAAGCAAGTCCTGTGGTGACATGGCAGCCCAGACAGAATTGAGTCAGACAACGGGAGTCATTTCCCCAACAACCTCACAGACATCTGGGCCAAAGAGCACAGTATTGAGCGGGTATATCACATACGCTATCATGCACCAGCCTCCGGGAAAATCAAACGATACAATGGACTGTTAAAGACTACACTGAGAGCAATGGGTGGCGGGACATACAAACATCGGGATACACATTTAGCAAAGGCCACCTGGTTAGTTAACGCTAGGGGATCTGCAATCGAGCTGCCCCTGCCCAGTCAAAACTTTTATGTACTGTGGGTGGGAATAAAGTCCCTGTAGTGTCCATAAAAAGTACTTTGGGGAAGACAGTTTGGGTTATTCCTGCCTCAGGCAAAGGCAAACGCATCTGTGGGATTGCTTTTGCTCAAGGACCTGGGTGCACTTGGTGGATAACGCAGAAGGATGCGAAGTTTGATGTGTACCTCAAGGGGATTTGATTTTGGGTGAGAATAGTGAATGATCTGAATTATATGATGTTAATTGCTATATAATACTATATGCCGTAGCAATGCTATTACAATAAGAATCACCCAGATGAATGAAGAATGAACTTTGATGAAACCGAGCCAAGCACAGTGATGATGGAAGCAGAACTGACTTCAACGTGAAACAATCCAACACTGCAAAGCGTCCCCATCTTTCCTGCCGTGAAAGATTATTATGACAGATGGAGCCCAAAGTCATGCACTAAATGAACTCAATGAACATTTTACAGGGATGGCCCATAGACTAAGGGAATGATATCTCTGTGTGTGTGTATATATATATCAAAAACAAGAAAAAGGGAGGTGATGAATGGAAATGTATTGGAAAGTGGGGTACATGGGCATGACGTGGATGGTATAGAATAAGGGGCGGATACTGTCCTGGTTTTGCCTGGGATAGAGTTAATTTCCTTCCTAGTAGCTGGTACAATGCTGTGTTTCGGATTTAGTAGGAGATAAATGTTGATAACACACGGATGTTTTAGTTTTTGCTAAGTAGCGCTTATGCCAGTCAAGGACTTCTCAGCTGCCCATCCTCTACTCAGTGAGAAGGCTGGAGGTGCACAAGAAGCTGGGAGGGGGCACAGCCAGGACAGCTGACCCAAACTGGCCAAAGGGATATTCCATATCTTGTGATGTCATGCTCAGTACATAAACCAGGGAAAAGTTGGCCGGGGAGGGCCGCTGCTCGAGGACTGGCTGGGCATCGGTCGGCAGGTGGTGAGGAATTGCATTGTGCATCACTTGCTTTGTATATTATTATTGTAATACTATCTTACTTCAATTATTAAACTGTTTTTATTTCAATCCATGAGTTTTCTCACTTTTACCCTTCCAATTCTCTTCCCCATCCCACTGGGTCGGGGGGGGGGACGGGGAGTGAGCGAGTGGCTGTGTGGTGCTTAGTTGCTGACTGAGGTTAAACCACGACAAGGACCTTGCACTTGGCCTTGTTAAACCTCATGAGGTTCACACGGGTCCACTTCTCCAGCTTGTCCAGGTCCCTCTGGATGGTGTCCTGTCCCTCCCGCGTGTCGACCGCACCAGTCAGTTTGGTGTCATCTGCAAACTTGCTGCGGGTTCACTCGATCCCACTGTCTATGTCATCGACGAAGATGATAAACAGTAGCGGTCCCAATACAGACCCCTGCGGGACACCGTTCGTCACCATCCTCCATCTGGACGTTGAGCCGTTGACCACCGCCCTCTGCATGCGACCATCCGATCAATTCTCTCTCGTTTAGAGAGAAGGATGTTGTGCGGGACCGTGTCAAAGGCCTTACAGAGGTCCAGATAGAGAACATCTGTAGCCCTTCCCGTGTCCGCTGATGTAGTCGCTCCATCATAGAAGGCCACTAGGTTAGTCAGGCAGGACTCGCCCTCGGTGAAGCCACGCTGGCTGTTTCGAATCACCTCCCTGTCCTCCCTATGCCTTAGCAGAGCTTCCAGGAGGATCTGTTCCGCGATCTTCCCAGGCACAGAGGTGAGACTGACTGGTCTGTAGTTCCCTGGGTCTTCCTTTTTTCCCTTTTTAAAAATGGGGGTTATGCTTCCCCTTTTCCAGTCAGTGGGAACCTCACCGGACTGCCACGACTTCTCAAATACGAGGGATAGTGGCTTAGCAACTTCATCCGCCAGTTCCTTCAGGACCCGCGGATGGATCTCATCGGGTCCCATGGACTTGGGCACCTTCAGGTGCCTTAGATGGTCTCGAACCTGGCGTTCTCCCACAGCGGGCGGCTCTTCGTTCTCCCAGTCCCCGCCTTTGCCTTCTGCAGCTTGGGCGGTGAGGCTCGAGCACTCGCCGGTGAAGACCGAGGCAAAAAAGTCATTGAGTACCTCCG
This sequence comes from Aptenodytes patagonicus, assembly GCF_965638725.1. Taxonomy (NCBI): domain Eukaryota; kingdom Metazoa; phylum Chordata; class Aves; order Sphenisciformes; family Spheniscidae; genus Aptenodytes; species Aptenodytes patagonicus. The sequence continues at coordinate 37,716 of NW_027472228.1, read as the reverse complement.
CCTTCTCCGTGTCCCGGGTAACCAGGTCTTCCGTTTCGTGCCGGAGAGGGCCCACGTATTCCCTCATCTTCTTTTCATCCCCGACGTACCCATAGAATCTTTTCTTGTTGCCCTTGACGTCCCTGGCCAGATTTAATTCTATCAGGGCTTTAGCTTTCCTAACCTGGTCCCTGGCTGCTCGGGCAATTTCTCTGTATTCCTCCCAGGCTACCTGTCCTTGCTTCCACCCTCTGTAGGCTTCCTTTTTGTGCTTGAGTTTGTCCAGGAGCTCCTGGTTCATCCACGCAGGCCTCCTGGCGCTTTTGCCGGACTTCCTCTCTGCTGGGAGGCATCGCTCCTGAGCTTGAAGGAGGTGATCCTTGAAAATTACCCAGCTTTCTTGGGCCCCTCTTCCCTCCAGGGCTTTGTCCCATGGCACTCTACCAAGCAGGTCCCTGAAGAGGCCAAAGTCTGCTCTCCTGAAGTCCGGGGTAGTGAGCTTGCTGTGCGCCCTCCTCGCCGCCCTAAGGATCTTGAACTCCACCATTTCGTGGTCACCGCAGCCCAGGCTGCCCTTGAGCTTCACATTCCCCACCAGCCCCTCCTTGCTGGTGAGACCAAGGTCCCGCATAGCGCCTCTCCTCGTTGGCTCCTGTACCACTTGGAGAAGGAAGTTATCACGGACGCGTTCCAGGAACCTCCCGGATTGCTTATGCCCTGCCGTGTTGTCCCTCCAACAGATGTCGGGGTGGTTGAAGTCCCCCATGAGGACCAGGGCTTGTGAGCGTGAGGCTGCTCCTATCTGTCTACAGAGGGCCTCATCCGCTCGGTCTTCCTGGTCGGGTGGCCTGTACCAGACCCCCACCGTAATGTCACCTGTCCCTGCCTTCCCTTTAATCCTGACCCACAAGCTCTCGGTCGGCTCCTCATCCATCCCCAGGCAGAGCTCCAGGCACTCCAGCTAGTCATTGATATAGAGGGTGACACCACTTCCTCGCCTCCCCTGCCCGTCTTTCCTAAAGAGCCTGTATCCCTCCATCCCAACACTCCAACCATAGGAGCCATCCCACCACGCCTCCGTGATGCCAATAAGGTCGTAGCCCTGCAGGTATGTGCACTTCTCTACCTCTTCTAGTTTATTCCCCATGCTACGTGTGTTTGCATAGAGGCATTTAGGTTGGGCCCCCAATGAAGCTGTCTTACTGGCTGGAGTTCCTTTGTGCTGCTCTTCAGGCGCTCTCCTGCTGACCTGTGTTCCTTTTCCAGGCTCTGGGCATCTATTGCTGGCCCTGGCATCAAACTGGTAGGAGTGGGATGGACTGAGGTTCCCCTCGCCCGGCATCTCTAGTTTAAAGCTCTCTTCCCCAGCTTGGCAAGCCTATGACCGACGATGCTCTTCCCCTCCTCTGACAGATGGACCCCATCGGCCCCCAGTAGACCAGGTTCCTTAAAGCGAGTCCCATGGTCTAAGTAGCCAAAACTCTGGCTGTGGCACCAGTCCCATAACTATTTGTTGACTCGTCAGATTCCACTGGCTCTTTCAAACCCCTTCCCTTTGACCGGCAGGATTGACGAAAAAACTACCTGCGCTCCCGAGTCCCTTACCGCCGCTCTCAGGGCTCTGTAGTCCTTCCTGATAGTCCTCAGACCGCTCCCGGCTGTGTCACTGGTGCCCACGTGAAACAGCAGCAGCGGATAATAGTCAGTGGACTGTACGAGGCTCAGTAGCCTCTCGGTGACATCCCTGATGCGAGCCCCCGGTATGCAGCACACCTCTCTAGACGGTGCCTCCGCACCTCTCAGAAGAGAGTCGCCTGCTACTATCACCCGTTGCCTTTTCTTAGTGGCACTGGTTGTTATATGGGGGGCAGATCGGGCTGCATTAGTCAGCTCCAGCGCTTCTCCTGGTGTGACAGGACTTTCCTCTTCGGCCTGCAGAGCGGTGAAGCGGTTCTGCAAGGGCACCTCAGGCTTCGGGGGACGTCTCTTCCTCCTGCTGGTCCTTGTCCTTGCAACCGTCCATTCTTCTGCATTACTGGCCCCCCCACTCCCTTCTGCGTGTGCCGGTGGGGGAGTTATTGGCCATTTGGCCATGGGCTGCGGGTCCGCTGTAGACTGCGCTTGGAACCAGCTATCTAGCTCCTCCTCCGCCTCCCTGATGTTACGCAGCCTTCTCACCACCTCTTGCAGCTCAGCCACCTGCTGCAGGAGGTCCTCCACCTGGGCACACCTTTTGCAGGCAGGTCTGCTGCCTGTCCCTACCCCAGGAGAGAGGTCTAGGCACTCCCTGCAGCCAGAGGTCTGCGTTGCAGCCTCTCCCTTCAGCAGTTCCATCTGCATGGAGGCATTGTCCGCCGCTGGGGTAGATGGTGCAGACCCCCGAGCTGGAGCCGTGGCCTTTAACCTCAGCGAGTGCCCACCACTCTGCCTCGAGGGTCAGGTAGCATCGGTGCCCTTGACCTGTGCCCAGTTGCTGGGTTAGTTGTACACCGAGCCCCTCACTCGGCTTGTGGACTGCCTCTCCTTTTAAGAGGCACCCTCCATCGCGAACTGTTGTGAAAACTGCTGCACCATGCCCTAGCTGACGCACCACACCCTGTTTGCCTGTCCTGGTCGCTAGCGCTCCCTGGGGCTGCCTTTAGCGGGAATGGGGGGTGGCAGCCAGTCACTCCTGGCCCCGCCCACGCCTCGTCAGCTGCCCTTGTGAGAGCTGCCAGCTCCCGGCAGGTCTCTACGCTCCCCTCTGGGTTCCCTGGCTCAGGAAACCCCTCTCTATGCCACAATCTGCTGCTTTGCAGCAGGACGCACCTGAACTGGAGGTGACTGCCTCTGCGAGTGACTGTTGGTGGCGGTTACCCAGCATTTGAATCTACAACCGTTACTCCTGGTCCCACCCACGCCTCGTCAGCCACCCTCGTGAGAGCTCCTGGCAGGTCTCTATGCTCCCCTGTGGGTTCCCTGGCTGAGGAAATCCCCCTCTACGCCACAATCTGCCGCTCTGCTGCGGGATGTGTGTACACCGGAGCTGATCGCTGATCTGTTTTGGGGAGAAGAATCGCTGCTGTGTTTCGGGGAGAAGATTTAGTACTCTGTTTTGGGGAGAAGAGAGTTGCTGCACTGTTTTGGGCAGATGTTTCTTCTCTGTTTTGGGGAGAAGTTGCTGCTCTGTTTTGGGGAGAAGAGTTGCTGCACTGTTTTGGGGAAAAGAATTCTGTTCTATTTTCAGGAGAACTTGTTGCTCTGTTTTGGGGAGAAGAGTTGCTGCTCTGTTACTGGGTTTAGTTGCTGTTTGGTTATGGAGAGTGGAGTTGCTGCTCTTTTTTTCGGAGAAGAGTTGCTGATTTGTATTGAGGCGAAGAGAGTTGCTGCACTGTTTTGGGGAGAAGAGAGTTACTGCTTTATTTTGGAGAGATGAGAGTTGCTCCTTTGTTTTGAGGAGAAGAGTTGCTGCTCTGTTTGGGGGAGAAATTGTTGTTCCTTTTTCGGGAGAAGACTTCCTGCTCTATTTTGGGGAGAAGAGTTGCTCCTCTGTTTTGGGGAGAAGAAAGTTGCTGGTCCATTTTTGGGAGAAGAGTTGCTGCTTCCTTTTTGGAGACAGTAAGTTCCTGCCTCGTTTTGGGGGGAAGTTGCTCGCTCTTCTGTTTTAGGGAGAAGTTGCTTGCTGCTCTGTTTTGGGGCAAAGTTGCCTGCTGCTCTGTTTTGGGGCACAGTTGCTTGCTGCTCCCCATGGTGAGGAAGGATCCCTCCCAGTCATCCTCAACAGAGCACACCACCAGCACACGTACCAGGAACTCTATGTCTCCATTGGCTGTACAGGTGAGCCAGCATGTATCTGGGAAGTCTCGTGGCAGAGGAGCGTCGAGGCACCTGCTGCCTCATCCTGGGCGTGCAGCCATCACTGTGGAGAAGGAAGGGCCAGATGCAGAGAGAGAAGCTTCCTGGCGGCGTAGGTATTTTTCTCTCTCCCCCCCTCTATCCAGTTCCCTATCGTTCTATAATCCATCCCCGCCTCCGTCTCCACTTTGTGTGTCTCATTCTCTCTGTCTCTCTCTGCTGTTCCTGTTGTCCTGCTCAGTCCCTGACATGTTTCTCCTCTGCTCCCCGCTCTTACTTATTCCTCCATCTCCCTGTTCCTGTGCTTCTCTACTCCATCTCCCTATCCTCCTCCTCACTGCAGTCCATTTATCTCTCAGTGCCCTTTTGCAGTTCCCTGTCCGTCTCTTGTTCCAGGTATCCCGTTTTCTGGCTTCCTGTCTCACACGTCTTTTCTGTCTCCCTATGGCTTTCATCCCACTTTCCTCTTCCCTCTTTTCCCTCTGTCCTGTTGCATTTGGGCACTGAGCCTTGCAGACAACTCACTGCTAGAATTTCTCATGCACCTGAAGGCAGAAACCTTTGCTGCGTTCTTTGTGATTTTGGATGTGTTTCCAGCTGCTGGGCTTGAGGCCAGTGGCTGTAGTTGGGTTCAGGAGATGGGGCTATGTGATGTGGGACTGGGGTGATGGCCCCCTGTTCCCAGTGGGCTCCAGCTGTGTGGCCTGGTGCAGCCCAGGTGGGACCCATGAGGTAAGGATGGGACTGGGCCAAGGGTTTAAAAAGGCTGCAGGTGGGGATGGGCCAGGGCAGCCCCAGGTGCAGCCCATGAGGCTGAGGATGGGGCTGGCCCTGCTGTGTCAAGGGGTCTGTCTGCTGAGGGGGCTGCCTGGGCATGCCTGCTTGCAGGAGTTGGTTGAGGAGTGAAACCAAGGGGCTTCCACAGGCAGCTGCCTCCAGCAAGGAACAGCTGGTCCCCACAGCCAGGAAGGATCCCTCCCAGCCGTTCCCGACGGAGCAGAGTTCCAGCACACGGCGCTGGGAGCTCTGTGCCTCTGTTGGCTGCAAGTGTAAGCCACCTTGCATCCGGAAAGCCTCGTGGGAGAGGAGCATCGAGGCACCCGCCTCCTCCTCCTGGGTGGGTGAGGGTCTGGCAGCCGGCACTGCAGAGGAGGCAGAGGCAGAGAGAGAAGCCTCAGGGTGGCGTAGGTCTCCCGCTGGTGCCAGGAACTGTGGTGAGTCGTGCGTCCCCTCGCGTGTGTCCCGGCCCGTCTCTGCCACGCTTCTCCAGACTTCTGCCTGCCTCCTTGCCTGTCCCTGCCTCCGTCTCCCTTTCGGGCTGTCCGGTTCCCCAAAGCTTTTTGCTCTCCTGCCAGCGCTGCCCTGTACACCGTGACCTTCCTCGTTTCCTTCCTCTGCCTCTCCCTTTCCGGCTCCCCACCCGCTATCGTTTCATTCTTCCCATGCTGCCTTCTTCCCCATTGCTTGTGAAGATTGCATTTCCAGGTCTCCCTCTACCCGGCCGCCTGTCTCTGCTTTCAGTGACTCCCTCTGCTCTGCACCCTGTCACTCTTCCCATGTCCTTTCCCTGTGGCTGTGTATCCGGCTTCCTCTCCTGATATTTCACTTCTTAGCCCTGTGGCCATTACCCTGTCGCTTCCTAAATTTTCTCCCTCTGTCTCCATTTATCCGCTTCCTCGTCTGTGTTTTTTATTTTTTCCTGCCTGTCCTCCACTTCATCACTTTTTAAATTTTGTTTTCATGCCTTCATTTCTTTAGTTTGCTGACTCTATATTTTATGTTATTTCTCTCTGTTCTTAATCCCTTTGCTTTTTAAATTTTCTTTCTACATCTGCGTTTTAGTTTGCCATTGCTACTTTTTAACTTTTCATTTCCTTAAACCCCATTACTTTCAAAATTTTCTGTCTGCTTTTATTGCGTTCAATGTCTTCATTTTTTCATTATTTGTCTTTCCTTAGTGTAAGTACTTTTTAACTTTTATTTCTACGTCTCTGTTCTAGTTTGGTGTCCCTATTTCATTTTTTTCCTTTATTTCATTAATGCATATTGTTTTTTGAACGTTCTTTCTGTGCCTACTTTTATTCCATTTGCTGTTTTCTTAAAATTATTTCTTGTCTTTCCTCAGTGCTGTCGCTTTTTAAATTTTCTTTCTATGACTCCGTTTTAGTTTGCCATCGTTACTTTTTAATTTTTTCCTTATTTCCTTAATCCTATTTTCTTCCAAAATTTTCTACTTGTATTCCATTCGCTGTCTTTATTTTTTATTTATTTCTTGTCTTTCCTTAGCGCCCTTACTTTTTGAATTTGATTTCATTTCTACATCTGTGTTTTAGGTTGCTGTCCCTATTTTCAATGTTTCCCATTTATTTCCCTAATACATGTTGCTTCTTCATATTTTCTGCCTTTATGCCGTTGGCTTTATTTAGTTCTCTCTCTTTTCTTTTAATTATTTTTCTTCTTTCCTTAGTGCTGTCGCTTTTTAGATTTTCTTTCTACATCTCTGTTGTAGTTCGCTGTTGCTATCTTTACATTTTTTCCTTATTTCCTTAATCTTTCATTCTTTCTTCCTTTATCCTGTTTGCTGTTTTTATTTCTTCATTGTTTCTTGTCTTGCGTTAGTGCTCTCACTTTTAAAATTTTCTTTCTATGGCTGTGTTTTCATTTGCTATCATTATTGTTTAATTGTTTCCTCTGTTAATCCCTTGGCTTTTAAAATGTTGCTTCTCTGTCTATTTTTATCTAGTTTGCTGTCTTTATTTTTAGTTCTTTCCCGTCCGTCCTGTACCTCATCCCTTTTTATGTTTTCCTTCTACGCCTACTTTTGTCAAGCTCCCTATCCCTATTTTTTATTTGTTTCCTGCCTGTCATATATCCTGTCAGTTTAAAAATTTACTTTGTATGTCTCCATTTTAGTTTGTTGTCTGTATTGTTCTATTTCTTTTCTTTAATTCTCCTAGTCTTTGTCACTTTTAAAATGATCTATGTCTACTTTTATCCCATTTTATGTCTTAAGTTTTGAATTATTTCTTGTCTTTCCTTAGTGCTGCCTTTTTAAATATTTTCTGTCTTAGTCTCCATTCTAGTTTGCTGTCCTTATTTTTTTTATCTCTTCATCTCTTAATCCCTTGGCTTGTAAAATTTTGTTTCCATCTGTACTTTTATCTACTTTGGTGTCCCTACTTTAAATTTTTTCCTGTCTGTCCCGTACCTCATACGTTTTAAAATTTTCTTTCCGTGACCACTTTTATTCACAGGCCTATCCTCATTTTTCTAATACTTTCCTGTCTGTTGTTTAATATGTCACTTTTAAATTTTCTTTCCGTGTCTTTTTTTATCAAGCTCCCTGTTTTTTAATTCTTTCTTGTCTGTCGTGTGCCCTGTTGGTTTTTAAATTCACTTCCTCTATTTTTTAATTCTTTCTTGTCTGTCTTGTACCCTCTTGGGCTTTAAATTTACTTTATAAGTCTCAATTTTAGTTTACTGTCCTTATCTTTTCATTTTTTCATTGATTTCCTTAATCTTGTTGGTTTTTAATTTTTTTTACGTCTGCTTTTATCTAGTTCCCGTCCCTATTTTTTAAATCTTTCTTGTCTGTTGGTTACTTTCTCAGTTTTTCAGTTTCCTTTCCATGTCTCTGTTTTCGTTTGTTGTTCATATATTTTAATTTTTTCTTCCTTCATTGCCTTTCATTTCGAATTTTTTTCTATGTATGCTTTTGTCTAGTTTTCTGTCCCTATTTTTTAGTTTTTTTCTCCTTCACTTAGTGCCCTTCCGCTTTTTAAATTTTCTTTCTACGTCTACGTTCATCCAGCTGTCCATCCCTATTTTGTAATTCTTTCTTGTTTGTCACATACTGTGTCACTTTTTAAATTTTCTTTGTCTTCCCCCCCCCCCCCCCCCCCCCCCGTCTTGTCTCGGTTGATCCCGAGGCTTTAGAGGGTCTTCTCGGCATGCTTTTACCTCTGGAGCGCAATTTGTACCCCTCTCGCTTTGCCAAAACATCTCCTCAGGTCACACCTTTTCCTCAGAGCGGTCTTTTTGTCCTCGCCTCCATCTCGCTCGCCTCCAATGGGTCAGCACCTCCCTCGCGACATCTGTACTCTGTTCAAATACCCTCCCGAGTACCTTTGTGTCCTCGAGCCCCCTTCTATCTCTCCAGTCACCTCAGCACCCCTCTATTTCTGTCACAATGCTTCCTGCGAGCGTCCTTGTGTTCCATAGCCATCCTTTAGTTCTGCAGCAGCATTTGTATCTTCCTTATTCAGAGACAACTCTTCCTCAGGCTTCTGTTTTGCCCCAGAGCACTCTTACCTTCCGTCTGCCATGTCGGGTGCCTCGTGCGGTCTCCTGAGGACATCTGTACTCTGTTGCAATCCCCTCCCGAGCACCTCACTGCGTCAGCGATCCTTTCTTTGTCTCTTTGTCCGCATTTCCCCCCGCCCCCCAGAGCACTCTCATTCCTGTCAGGACACCTCCCGAGACTGTCCTCGTGCCCCACAGCACCGTTTGAGCTCTGCAGCCCACTTGGCGTCTCTCTTATTCAGATAGAACCCTTCCTTAGGCTTTCTCTGTGCCCCAGAGCTGTCCTACCTTATTCACTGGCATCTAGGATGTCTCCATTCAGTCACTTGTCCCCTGAGGATGTTTGTACGTTGTTGGGGGGACACCTTCTTGAGTTTTGCATTGCGGCCCAGAGCCTTCTTCTGTCTCTCTTCCACTCTCGGCACCCTTCTTCCATCGTCATGCCTCCCGAGGCCGTCCTCCTGCCCCACAGCCCTCTTTTGGCTCTGTAGCACAATTTGCACCTTTCTTGCTCCCTGAGAACCTTTCCTCATGCCATCTATCATCTCCAGAACGCTCATGTTGTCCTTTATGCTAGCTAGGATACCTTCAGTCCCCAGTGCACTGAGGATATTTGTAGTGTGTTCAAATCCCTTCTGGACTTGTTGATCGTGTCCTCGAGCCTTGTTTTGTCTGGCCCTTTCAGAACCCGTCTGCTACTGTCACGATGCCTCCTGAGGTTTTGGATGTTCCCCGCAGCACAGTTTTAGCTCTCTAAGCCCCCTTTGGACTCATTTTGTTGCAATCGCAATTCTCCCAAGATCTCTGTTCCCGGAAAAGAGCATGCTTATTGTTCTCTATACCTTCTAGGGGATGCCTCCTGAGACCTTCCCTGTGCTCCACAGCATTTTGGTAGCACTTGACTTCCCTTTCAATCTCTTTTATTCCTCCGAGTCTTTTGTGACCCCTCTGCTCCCAGTCATCATGCCTCCCGAGACCTTCTTTGCGTCCCACAGCTCTCTTTTTGCTCTGTAGCTGAATCCGATCATCTCTCATTACCTCCAAACCCCGTCCTCAGGCGTGTGCCTCAGAGCGCTCTTATCATCCTGTCTGCTATCTAGGGTATCTCCATTTGGTCCCTGGCCTCCCGAGGACATCTGTAGTCTGTTCAAATCTCCTCCAGACTTTCTCCTTGTGTCCCTGAGCCTTCTTCGGTCTCCCTGGCCCATTCAGGACCCCTCTAATGGTGTCACGATGCCTACTGATGCCTTTGACGTTGCCCTTAGCATGCTTTTAGCTTTGTAGGAGACCTCACGCCCCTCTTGTTCCTCAGAAGACTTCTTGAGTCCGTATTTGTGAGCCAGCCCAGTTATTCGTTCCTCTCTTTCCTCTAGCCGTGCCTCTATTTGTTCCCTGGCCCTCTGATGAGATGTTTTCTCGGTTCAGATCCCCTCTGGATTTCATCGTCGTGTCCCCAGTCCTTTTTTGGTCTCCCTGGCTCCCTTGGGACGTTTTTTTCTCCCAGTCACGGTACCACCCGAGACCTTTCTTGTGCTCAGCATCCATCTTGTAGCACTTTGAGCTGTAGAGCACTCAGTTGTTCCTCTATGCTATCTGGGATTCCTGTGTTCATTCCCCAGCCACCCGAGACCATCTGTACTCTGCTCAAATGACCACCGAGTTCCTCCGTGTTGTCCCCAAGCCTTCTTTTGTCTGTCAGCCCCCCTCATCAGCTCTCTCGTCACAGTCACGATGTTTCCTGAGACCCTCCTCATGGTCCACAGCACCTTGTAGCTCTTTATCTCCCTTTCCATCTCTCTTGTTCCGTCAGAGCCTGCTGTCTGTCTTTGCTACATAGCGCTCCTTTGTCTTTCTCTCTGCTGTCGAGGGTGTCTCTGTTCGGTTCCTCTCTCACTTGGTCATCTGTAGTTTGCCTAAATGCCCCCCCGAGACTCCACGGCCCTCGCTGTGTCTCCAAGCCTTCTTTTCTTGCCCCGCCCCCTCCTAATTTCTCTGCTCTCTATAACAATGTCATCTCAGTCCTTTCTCGTACTCCGCAGCACTCTTGTAGGTCCCTTGAGAATTTTTTTTTTAACATGCGCTTCAGAGCAGTTTTGTCTTACTCTTTGCCATTTAGGATGCCTTCGTTCACCCCCCAGCCCCGTGACGACATCTGTACTTTGTTGAAATCCCTGCAGAGTTCCTCACTGTTACCTGTGAGGCTTCTTTGGTCTCTCAGGACTCCTCTGCTCCCGTCGCCGAGCTCTCATGAGACATCCCCTACGCCCCAGAGACCTGTTCTAGCTCGGGAGGGCACTTTGCACCCCTCTTTTCCCCTCAGACCCCTTCCTGAGTCTGCATCTGTTACCCCGGTCGGTCTTTCTGTTCTCTCACCCGTTTAGCGCACCTCCGTTTGGTCCCCTGAGGACATCTGTGCTTTCTTCTATTCCCTTTTGAGCTCATTGCATCCCCGAGACTACTTTGGTCTCTACGGCCCCTTCGGGACCTCTCTAATCCCTGTGACGATGGCTCTTGTTCTGTCACAACCTTTTCCGAACCCACCTTGGTGCTCCGCAGCAGTCTGTTTTCTGTCTTATAGTCTGTTTCTGTTTGGTATCTGGTACCCAGAGATGTCTATTGTCGGCTCAGATGGTCTCTTGAATTTTTCAGCGAAGGTGGTAGCCTCCATCTCTTCTTTTCAACGCAGCTCCTGGGGTGTTTTTTGTTGCGTTTTGCAATCCACTGTTGTTCTAGCTACTGAAGCGTCAATTAGGCTGCTTCATACAGCTTCTGATACATTTCTTGTATTTCCATGGGGGTTTTGTGTTTTCTGTCCTTTGGGACTCCTCTAGTTCTGCTAAGGGAGTCAGTCGGAGAGGCCGTCGAGGCGACTCCGAGTCGTCGGTCACTTACAGTAAATCGTTTAGTTCGCAGGCAGAGATATTTTTGAGAAGGGATTCTTACGGGATCTAGTTCTGCTTTATCATTCAGTGCCATCCAGAATGTAGTTCTGGTAGCAGTTAGGTAGCACGTGTGGTCTTGCTAGAAACGAAGCGTAACCCCATAGTATTTTCATTTTTTTTAATATGAACCTAAAGTACATAATTTTTGATGCTAATGTTGTTACTGCATTTAACGAGCTACTTTCCTACATAGCTTAGCATGATATCTATCTTACTCTATCTACGCCCCAGAAAAATTAACCTAAATTCCCTACCCGGTCACATTGCTGATGCAATAGACGTTGTTGTAGTAAGAGAGCAGATATTGTTGTTTCCAATAAGGGTTGCCTTCTCTGTTTAGCACTTTGCAGGCTGTAAACTTAAGGTAGATGAGAAAACTCCCTGCTGCTCCTCCGGCCGCCTTTATGCCTTCGGGTGGTTCGTCCCTCCCCTTTCCCAGGGGATTGTGGGAAGGGTGTTGGGTGGGTCCCGGTGTATATGAGCCAGAGCCTCTGCTCAGGGAGCTCATTCTGCCCTTGGGTTTCCTGGGAGTCAGTGATCTGCTGTTCTTTCAATTAATTGTAGTGTTTGAGCTAGTTAAGGTAATTGGTTAGATGTGTTTGAGGTAAGTGTTTCAAGGTCAGCTAAGCATAAGTAGTTTATGTGGTGGAAAATACACTTACATGCAGTTTATTCAGTGGGTTTTTTTTTTAATGTCTGTAGTTTTGTTTTGAGTGTTCAGGGTTGACAACATGGTTTAATAGTATGCATTTTTATTTAATTCTAGGTGCGTTGCCTTTTCTTCTAATTATTTACTTTATTGAAGTTGCAATTTTGTCTTTTTAGCAGTTTTCTTGTATACTGTGTAGCTTTCTGATATAATTTCTCAATAGGACTGGTGGTGAGATTCTTTAGCAGAGGGTGGGGTGAGCATATTGCATGTATATGTAGCTTTAGCGTTGCTTGAGAAAGCAGTAGGGATGTAAGGCATAGTGTTTTCCAGGTGATAGGGTGGCTCATCGCCTTTTAAATCACATGTAGAGTGCCATATTGTTCCCAGAACTTTTGTAGTTTGCAGCAGGCTCCTCATAGATTATAAGTGTCGGGATTTCACTCATCTCGTGGACCTGTGGCAGAGCACAGAGTTTGTGGGAAGACAGAAGATAGGAGGTGCCCACTTAAGTAGGGCACTGCTCAGAAGAGCAGTTCTGGAGGAGCGGCCGATGCGTGGGGTTCAGGGGCTGTAATACAAGGAAGCAGCTGTCAGGAAGGAGTAGGGTTTCTTCCCTGACACTTCAGGAGAAGAGAAGGGGTGGTAAAAGTGTTGGGACTGGGGCGTGGTTGGGAAAGGGAGGAGAGTTTGTCAGCATTTCTCAGATGGGTCTCGCAGTTGCCTTTGGGTGTCCATGAGGTCTGTTCTGTTTTAGTCTCTCTACAGGTGAGGAGAGGTACATGAAGTTACCACTTACAGCATAAACGATCCAGGTCTCCGCATCACAGTATGCAGGGCTGAAGGTCAGACAAGTCTCATCTTCTAAAGCATTAGGTGCACTAAAATATACTTTCCGGAACCTTGACGTCTCTGCTTTTCTGTGCTTTTTACTTACTTTATTCCTGGCTTAATTTTTGCATCCATCCCTTCACCATCCATCCAGATGTCACAGTCATTGTTACTTAGAGGCATTGACTAGGCACTTATTTGCAGCGCAGGTTTGTCACTGTCTTCCCTGGAATTTCTTGGAGAAGAGGATGTGTATTTTTTGTGCTCGTAACTATCTCCAGCAAGGGGTCTTTCTTCTATCACTGTCCTGGGCACACAAGCTTTTATTATTATTTTCTATTATTCCAGTTTTGCCTGTTTTCTTAGATGTCCAATGAGGTTTGCTCTAGTATTAGTTACTGGCAGTACAGGCACCCGATGGTCAGCCCGCATTGAAGGAACAGCATGACATTATCAGCATTGACTGTCAGCAGAGGAAGGAAGCTTCTTCTGGAGGCCCGGGTGATGAAGCAGAGTCTTTATTTGTACTGTTTGATTTTCATCATGGGGGTGGGGAGGGGCTGGGATATGCAAAACATGGTCCCGGACAGGGGAGCTGTCTATTATATGGGAGGCTGCGAGAGGTATCACAGATACCGCTGGACAGGCATTAGAACCAGATGCTTGCGTCAGATGGACCTGGCAGAACAATCCCATTACCTGAAGCGATGCATACTTCTGTATTGAGATTTTAATAGGTCGGTCTGCATCACCTTTGACTTTTCTTTATTGAGCTCATGTTTTGGCAAGAAGCATCTCTCATCAAGCATTTGTGTCTGAGGGGTCTCCATTAGGTATTGTGACCATCAAGTCATATTCAGCATCCGTCTGCACTCAGGTCTCCTGTAACTACTATGCAGTTTTGCATTAAGACTTTATAGTGCAGTGTTATCTAATAGTAGCCTTCTTTATGCAAGCAGTTTCTGGCAGCCCAGTCTCCTGTCCCATATATGTCAGCCCTCTCATTGGAGCGTGCTGTCTACCGAGGGGTTCTGCATGCTGTGGTTCATGGAGTCATTTAGGAGTTAGTTATCCGTAACGGAAGCGGATGGTGCCGTGAGGGGGGATGAGGTAGATCGTTTGGGTTTTGTCCTTTTGTGATTTCTTGGTGTTGCCTGAGTATGTAAGTCATAGAGATTTGTTAGTCTGTTTTGCATGGTGGCCTCTCTCATTTGGAAAGCGGTATATAACATGTGTGCATCTCCACATTTTCCCAAGGTGGGGCCGTCATCGAAGGTTACGGTTCCGAAGTCATCAGAGATGGACCGACTATACGAGCAGGCACCTGATGTGGCTGCTGACCCTGGAGGTGAAGCATGGGAGGTGAGCAAAGCAATGTTAGCCTGCTGGGGGAAAGGATGAATCTGGGATGTGGTTATTGGGGTAGGGAAAAGAAGAGGGAAGGCTGTATAACTCTTACTAGTGTTACTGTTTGTGGTGTTCTTGGACTCACTGATGTTGCGGACTCAGCGTGGCAGATCGGAGTGCAAAGCGAGGATCGACAAGGTTAGTGGAGGAAAGGAGTCAGAATGGGGCAGGTTCCCTGTTTGTTAGGGTATTTGTCAGCATCCAGTTGACTCTGGTTTATTGTTGCTGCAGATGTACCGAAGGGAGATGGTGACCGGAGCACCGTGAGAAGGTAGGTTGGCGTGTGATCGCGGACAGTACGCACTGGTACTAGTGCCTATGTGACTAGATAAAGCTCTGTTTTGAAGGTGTAAAGCGACTTAAAAAAACCACATGCAAGGCAGGATGTCTGCCCCTGAGTTTGTGGTGCAAGGTGAGCAATGAATGCCAAACCATAGCAGCAGTTATTTTTGAGGTGTGGCAAGTGGCAGCTTCCATGCACAACGGCCGCTTTGTATTTCTTGGTTTCTAGTTGCCATGGGTGATGCTGGCCACAGCATTTGGCGTTAGACCAGGAGCGAGCAGGCAGCTACGGCGCTTCTGAGGATGGCGTAGTTGTGGAAGAGGTCAGCATTGATTTGTGTGACACTGAGTGATGGCAATGCATGTTTCCAGATAATGAAGAGGATCCGGGCAATCGCAGCAACATCCTAGGTAGCCTATGCGGTCTTTGTAAAGGTTGGTTTCTGACCCCAGCCCTCCAAAAGGCAAGTCGAGGGGCGGATGTGAACTTTGTGTGGCTGGTCGGTTGGGTGGGGGTAGTGCAGGTGGGACAGGCAGGGCTTTTAAAGTCAGTGTAGCGGAAAACGTGGTTTGAGATCAGACACATTTGGGCGGAGAGAGGGTGCAGGGTCCTTTCTGCAAAAAACACAAGCGTCTGCTGGGCAGGGCAGTTGCAGCCTGTGTCTGTGTTATTGTATAGTTTTTGTAGTCTGTCTTCTGTGTCCCATACCTTACTCAAGTGTTGATGTCTCCTTCGTTCTCTGTGCCTGGCGGGCACATCAGTAGCAATATTGAGGGTCTCGCAAGCCTTGGCTAATCACCGTGATGCTCACCGAGCACTCAATTTCTTGTGTTTCAAGTCTAACACATGGATCTGTCATGTATGTCTTGCATATCAGAAGTTTATGGATGGTCATCTTTTTGCAGTGGCAGTTAAGGCAGCATCGGCGTCGCTGCTCAGGAGCAGTCTGTTTTCCCGAAGCCCTTTTCTGGGACTTCTGCCCTGTGTTTTAACTTCCTTAGGTCTTTAAGCCTGGCTTCTCACACGTCCATCGTCCCAGTTGCGGACGTACCACTTTATCACACGCAACCGCGTTTGACTTTTTGGGGGCTCACATAGATTCTTCCTCGTGGCCCCATCGATCTTCTTGCCCGACAGCATCTCCAGGCTGGGAGTCCTTCTTGCCCAGAGTTTTCTTCGGTCTCTGTCGTGTTTGTTGTGTTGGTGTGTGGTGTCGGTCTGTGCTTGTTTGGGTTGCAGCTGCTCCGCTTGGCTGCGTAGCGATGGTAGTGTCAGGGAAGAATAGTCGTAAGAGCATATGGTTAATGTAACATGCCTAGACTGTTTTGGCAAAGGCCATGCAGCCCATCTCAGAGCAAGCAGGCATCGGCAGCAGACAGGGACAGTAACTTCCGTGGCTATTTTTCAGGTGCCAAGGGGATGATCAGAGCTGTCTGGGAGTGGCAGCTAGAGTGCTAGTTGAGCAGACCTGAATTTCAAAGGTGTTAAGATTTGTATGTGAAGGGCTTTGCATTTGATTTTTATGTTTGTTTTCATGGCAGGCTGTAGTTGGACTCTAGAGGGTATTCCTAAATAGAAACAAGACTTTTGGAATTGTTAAGCTATCGCTTTGCTTCCGGGTGACTTACTTGATATTTTTTTCATGAGCTGTGCTCCAAAGGGCGATGAATGAGAGCTGAGCGGAGCATCGTAAGAAGGTGGGTCGGCCTGTAGTGTCAGAGGCAAACCTTGACTGGTAGCTATATGACTACATCATCATATTAAATTTTTTTTTACTTTGAAGGTGCAAAGCGAGGAGCAACATGGGATATGGGCACCAGAGCTGACTAGGGCAAGGCGAGCTGTGATCAGTGGGCTGAAGTAGCAGTTAGTTTTGAGGTGTCGTATTGCTGGTCAAGTTATAAGCAACCTCTCTTGTTTGGGTCTTGCAGGTGGTGCACAAACCTCCACATAGCAATCCAAAGTGACGGAGGTCGGGTGGGCGAGCTGTCAAGGTAAAGGAGTGTGAGACAGGGATCGCTGCACGCAGGCTGCAGTTTTGGGCAGTATCTCAGCATGTGTCTTCTTTGCTTGCATCATTGTAGATGCTGCGTGAAGGCTTGGAGGGGCGATGCTGTGTGCTGATGAGCAGTCCCAGAAGGTGAGCAGGTTGCGGGCCAGGTCGATGTCTGATAGCAAATTATTATATGGCAACTCAGTTAAGTGTTTCTCTTTGGGTTTTGCAGGTTCTGTGGGGCCTGCCTCCGGAATTGGCTGAGCGTTTGAGGTGAGCTGGGTCGGAGAGAAGAGGACCACGGGGCTGGTCATGTCTTGCAAGTGCGATGGTAACTTTGTGTATCTCGGTATCCTAGGCAGCACAAGTGATGATGGCCACGGCGTCCGACTCTGTAATAGTCACGGAGCAGGTCAGCGGAATGCCACAGTGTGTCTGAGGTGGGAGGTGTTGTGTGGAAAGGTCTGTGGTGGATGTGATGCTGCCTGACAGCAGGGGTGTGGGGGTGTGCATTAGTTTGTGTGTTGGTGGTTTTGGTTTGGGTTTTATTTTTTTTGCAGATGTTGAAGAGGAACGTGGCGACTGCAGGATTGATCTAGTGGGCTGATTGTGGTTATTCCTGTCGAGGATGGATTCAGACTCCTGGCCCTCTGAAAGCTAAGTTAATGCACTGATGCTAGAGAGGGGTCAGGGGAGGGAGGGAGGGGACGAGGTTGGCAATTGCATGCAGGGGTTTTAACGATAGCGTCGGGGAGAGGACTGTCCAGGAAAGGTCCCATTCGGGCATATAAAGGGAGCAGGGTTGCTCTTCAGCATGACGCTAGCGCTAGCAGGGCATTTCCAGCCTGTGTGTGTTGTTGTGTAGTTTGTGTGGTGTCTACTGTGCCTTAGTCCTTCCTTGGGTCACAATGTGCTCTCGGCACTGAAGGAGCACAGCAGGCACCTCAGGCTCCATCCCTAGGGTCTCGAGTGCCTGTACTCATCGGCATAGTGCCAATCGGGTGCTGCTCTTCTTGCGTTACAAGCTTAAAGCGTGGATCTGTCTCGCGTGTCTCCAAATGGTCCTCCTTTGTAGCATTGTTCCCGGCTGCGTGAGCAGCTCTGCTCTCTAGCTGTCCATCTTCAGAGACCGGGACTTCTTCCCTGCGTCCTCGTATTCTTAGGTCTTGATGGCAGCCTTCTCGCGCATACGTGTTCTCAGTTTTGAGAGTAGCTTCTTGTCACGGGCCACGACGGTCCTCCTCTCTTTCTGGGGTTGCCGCAGAGCCTCCTCACGTCACCGTCACGGTCCCGCAGGTGGTCTTGCCGGACAGCGTCTTCCGTCCGGGTGTCATTCTTCTTGCCGAGAGTTTTCTGTCCTCTTTTGAGGCACGTTGTTTGCAGTGTTCCGTGTAGTGTCGGTCTGTGCCTGTGTGTGTTTGGCTTGGAGCTGCCCTGCCCGGGGGCGTAGAGTCAGGGGCAGGCGGAATAGCGATAAGAGTCTCTGGCTAACATGTTGATATGCCTAGACGGTTGAGGCGAAGGGTGTACAGTGCTCTCGGATCCGGTAGCCATCAGCAGGTTCTGTGGACGGCTCTGTCAGGAGCGTTTTATGGGATGAGCAGAGCCACGTGGGAGGGGCTGTTCAGGGGTAGCGAAGCAGATCGCAGCTCAAAAGCGTTAAGGCTGCTTTGCGTGGGGTTTAAAGGTTGTGGGTTTCCTTTTAACGGCGGCAGGCTGTAGTTGGACTCTAGCGGGTATTCCTAAATGGGAGCGAGACCTTTGGAACTGTTAAGCTGTCTCCTCTGCATCCGGGTGACTCATTCGATATTGTTTTTGCAGATGCAGAGGGACGAGCCGTGCACCCAATGGTGACATAGGAGAGCTGAGCGGAGTTCTGTAAGAAGGTGGGTCGGCCTGTTGTGTCAGAGGCGAGATTTGACTGGTGGATATATGACTACATTACGGCTTTTTTTTTTTTTTTTTCTTTTTAATTTGAAGGTGCCAAGCGAGGAGTAATGTGGGATATGGGCAGCGGAGGTGGCTTGGGCTAGGTGAGCGGTGATTGGTGGGCTGAAGTCGAGGTTATTTTTCAGGTGTTGGAATTGCTGGTTAACTTACAAGCAACCCTTGTTGTTTGGGTCTTACAGGTGGCGCGCAAGTGTCAACGTGGCAACCCAAACTGACGGAGGCCAGGCGGCTGAGCTGTCAAGGTAAAGGAGTGTGAGATGGGGATCGGTGCACGCAGGCTGTGGTTTTGGGTACTATCTCACCATGTGCCTTTTTGCTTGGGTTTTTGCAGGTGTCACATGCAGGCTCGGAGGGGCGATGCCGCATGCTAGTGAGCGGTCCGAGAAGGTGAGCAGGTTGTGGGCTGGGTTGATGTCTATTAGCAAATTATTGTACGGCAGCTCAGTGAAGTGTTTCTCTGTCGTTTTGCAGGTTCTGTGCGGGCTGCCTCTGGAATGTGCTGAGCATTTGAGGTGAGCTGGGTAGGAGAGAGGCGGTGCACGGGGCTGGTGATTTGTTGCAAGTGCAACAGTAACTTTGTGTCTCTGGGTATCCTAGGTGCCACAAGTGACAACAGCCACAGAGTCCGACTCTGTAATCGGCACGGAGTAAGCGAGCAGAGTGCCACGGTGTGTCTGAGGCGGGGGATTTTGCGGTAAAGGTCTCTGACCAATGTGATGCTGACTGATGGCAGTGGCGGGTGTGTGCGTGTTGGGGGTGTATTGGTTTGTACGTGGGTGTTTTGGGGGGGTTTTGGTGTGTGGTGCTTTGTGGGTTGTTTTTTCGTTTGGTGGGGGTTTTTTTGTTTTTTTTTTTTTTCGGCAGATGACGAAGACTAACCTGGCGACTGCAGGATTAATCTAGTGGGCTGATTATGGTTAATCTTGTCGAGGATGGATTCAGACTCCTGGCCCTCTGAAAGCTAAGTTGAGGCAGCGACGCCGCAGAGGGGTCGGGGAGGGAGGGGATGAGGCTGGCAATTGCATGAAGGGGTTTTAACGATAGCGTCGGGGAGAGGACTGTCCGGGAACAGTTCCCTCTGGGCAGGTAAAGGGAGCGGGTTACTCTTCAGCATGCCGCTAGCGCGGGCAGGGCAGTGCGGTTTCAGCCTGTGTCTGTTGTTGTGTAGTTTGTGTGGACTGTCTTCTGTGCCTTAGACCTTCCTTGGGTCACAATGTGCTCTCGGCACTGAAGGAGCACAGCAGGCGCCTCGGGCGCCATCCCTAGGGTCTCGAGTGCCTGTACTCATCGGCATAGTGCCAATCGGGTGCCGCTCTTCTTGCGTTACAAGCTTAAAGCGTGGATTGGTCTTGCATCTCGGAAGCTTCTGGACAGTCCTCTCTTGCAGCAGCGTTCCCGGCTGCGTGAGCAGCTCTGCTCTCTAGCTGTCCATCTTCAGAGACCGGGACTTCTTCCCTGCGTCCTCGTATTCTTAGGTCTTGATGGCAGCCTTCTCGCGCATACGTGTTCTCAGTTTTGAGAGTAGCTTCTTGTCACGGGCCACGACGGTCCTCCTCTCTTTCTGGGGTTGCCGCAGAGCCTCCTCACGTCACCGTCACGGTCCCGCAGGTGGTCTTGCCGGACAGCGTCTTCCGTCCGGGTGTCATTCTTCTTGCCGAGAGTTTTCTGTCCTCTTTTGAGGCACGTTGTTTGCAGTGTTCCGTGTAGTGTCGGTCTGTGCCTGTGTGTGTTTGGCTTGGAGCTGCCCTGCCCGGGGGCGTAGAGTCAGGGGCAGGCGGAATAGCGATAAGAGTCTCTGGCTAACATGTTGATATGCCTAGACGGTTGAGGCGAAGGGTGTACAGTGCTCTCGGATCCGGTAGCCATCAGCAGGTTCTGTGGACGGCTCTGTCAGGAGCGTTTTATGGGATGAGCAGAGCCACGTGGGAGGGGCTGTTCAGGGGTAGCGAAGCAGATCGCAGCTCAAAAGCGTTAAGGCTGCTTTGCGTGGGGTTTAAAGGTTGTGGGTTTCCTTTTAACGGCGGCAGGCTGTAGTTGGACTCTAGCGGGTATTCCTAAATGGGAGCGAGACCTTTGGAACTGTTAAGCTGTCTCCTCTGCATCCGGGTGACTCATTCGATATTGTTTTTGCAGATGCAGAGGGACGAGCCGTGCACCCAATGGTGACATAGGAGAGCTGAGCGGAGTTCTGTAAGAAGGTGGGTCGGCCTGTTGTGTCAGAGGCGAGATTTGACTGGTGGATATATGACTACATTACGGCTTTTTTTTTTTTTTTTTTTCTTTTTAATTTGAAGGTGCCAAGCGAGGAGTAATGTGGGATATGGGCAGCGGAGGTGGCTTGGGCTAGGTGAGCGGTGATTGGTGGGCTGAAGTCGAGGTTATTTTTCAGGTGTTGGAATTGCTGGTTAACTTACAAGCAACCCTTGTTGTTTGGGTCTTACAGGTGGCGCGCAAGTGTCAACGTGGCAACCCAAACTGACGGAGGCCAGGCGGCTGAGCTGTCAAGGTAAAGGAGTGTGAGATGGGGATCGGTGCACGCAGGCTGTGGTTTTGGGTACTATCTCACCATGTGCCTTTTTGCTTGGGTTTTTGCAGGTGTCACATGCAGGCTCGGAGGGGCGATGCCGCATGCTAGTGAGCGGTCCGAGAAGGTGAGCAGGTTGTGGGCTGGGTTGATGTCTATTAGCAAATTATTGTACGGCAGCTCAGTGAAGTGTTTCTCTGTCGTTTTGCAGGTTCTGTGCGGGCTGCCTCTGGAATGTGCTGAGCATTTGAGGTGAGCTGGGTAGGAGAGAGGCGGTGCACGGGGCTGGTGATTTGTTGCAAGTGCAACAGTAACTTTGTGTCTCTGGGTATCCTAGGTGCCACAAGTGACAACAGCCACAGAGTCCGACTCTGTAATCGGCACGGAGTAAGCGAGCAGAGTGCCACGGTGTGTCTGAGGCGGGGGATTTTGCGGTAAAGGTCTCTGACCAATGTGATGCTGACTGATGGCAGTGGCGGGTGTGTGCGTGTTGGGGGTGTATTGGTTTGTACGTGGGTGTTTTGGGGGGGTTTTGGTGTGTGGTGCTTTGTGGGTTGTTTTTTCGTTTGGTGGGGGTTTTTTTGGTTTTTTTTTTTTTTTCGGCAGATGACGAAGACTAACCTGGCGACTGCAGGATTAATCTAGTGGGCTGATTATGGTTAATCTTGTCGAGGATGGATTCAGACTCCTGGCCCTCTGAAAGCTAAGTTGAGGCAGCGACGCCGCAGAGGGGTCGGGGAGGGAGGGGATGAGGCTGGCAATTGCATGAAGGGGTTTTAACGATAGCGTCGGGGAGAGGACTGTCCGGGAACAGTTCCCTCTGGGCAGGTAAAGGGAGCGGGTTACTCTTCAGCATGCCGCTAGCGCGGGCAGGGCAGTGCGGTTCCAGCCTGTGTCTGTTGTTGTGTAGTTTGTGTGGACTGTCTTCTGTGCCTTAGACCTTCCTTGGGTCACAATGTGCTCTCGGCACTGAAGGAGCACAGCAGGCGCCTCGGGCGCCATCCCTAGGGTCTCGAGTGCCTGTACTCATCGGCATAGTGCCAATCGGGTGCCGCTCTTCTTGCGTTACAAGCTTAAAGCGTGGATTGGTCTTGCATCTCGGAAGCTTCTGGACAGTCCTCTCTTGCAGCAGCGTTCCCGGCTGCGTGAGCAGCTCTGCTCTCTAGCTGTCCATCTTCAGAGACCGGGACTTCTTCCCTGCGTCCTCGTATTCTTAGGTCTTGATGGCAGCCTTCTCGCGCATACGTGTTCTCAGTTTTGAGAGTAGCTTCTTGTCACGGGCCACGACGGTCCTCCTCTCTTTCTGGGGTTGCCGCAGAGCCTCCTCACGTCACCGTCACGGTCCCGCAGGTGGTCTTGCCGGACAGCGTCTTCCGTCCGGGTGTCATTCTTCTTGCCGAGAGTTTTCTGTCCTCTTTTGAGGCAC
This sequence comes from Aptenodytes patagonicus, assembly GCF_965638725.1. NCBI lineage: Eukaryota > Metazoa > Chordata > Aves > Sphenisciformes > Spheniscidae > Aptenodytes > Aptenodytes patagonicus. The sequence continues at coordinate 15,596 of NW_027472228.1, read as the reverse complement.
GTTGTTTGCAGTGTTCCGTGTAGTGTCGGTCTGTGCCTGTGTGTGTTTGGCTTGGAGCTGCCCTGCCCGGGGGCGTAGAGTCAGGGGCAGGCGGAATAGCGATAAGAGTCTCTGGCTAACATGTTGATATGCCTAGACGGTTGAGGCGAAGGGTGTACAGTGCTCTCGGATCCGGTAGCCATCAGCAGGTTCTGTGGACGGCTCTGTCAGGAGCGTTTTATGGGATGAGCAGAGCCACGTGGGAGGGGCTGTTCAGGGGTAGCGAAGCAGATCGCAGCTCAAAAGCGTTAAGGCTGCTTTGCGTGGGGTTTAAAGGTTGTGGGTTTCCTTTTAACGGCGGCAGGCTGTAGTTGGACTCTAGCGGGTATTCCTAAATGGGAGCGAGACCTTTGGAACTGTTAAGCTGTCTCCTCTGCATCCGGGTGACTCATTCGATATTGTTTTTGCAGATGCAGAGGGACGAGCCGTGCACCCAATGGTGACATAGGAGAGCTGAGCGGAGTTCTGTAAGAAGGTGGGTCGGCCTGTTGTGTCAGAGGCGAGATTTGACTGGTGGATATATGACTACATTACGGCTTTTTTTTTTTTTTTTTCTTTTTAATTTGAAGGTGCCAAGCGAGGAGTAATGTGGGATATGGGCAGCGGAGGTGGCTTGGGCTAGGTGAGCGGTGATTGGTGGGCTGAAGTCGAGGTTATTTTTCAGGTGTTGGAATTGCTGGTTAACTTACAAGCAACCCTTGTTGTTTGGGTCTTACAGGTGGCGCGCAAGTGTCAACGTGGCAACCCAAACTGACGGAGGCCAGGCGGCTGAGCTGTCAAGGTAAAGGAGTGTGAGATGGGGATCGGTGCACGCAGGCTGTGGTTTTGGGTACTATCTCACCATGTGCCTTTTTGCTTGGGTTTTTGCAGGTGTCACATGCAGGCTCGGAGGGGCGATGCCGCATGCTAGTGAGCGGTCCGAGAAGGTGAGCAGGTTGTGGGCTGGGTTGATGTCTATTAGCAAATTATTGTACGGCAGCTCAGTGAAGTGTTTCTCTGTCGTTTTGCAGGTTCTGTGCGGGCTGCCTCTGGAATGTGCTGAGCATTTGAGGTGAGCTGGGTAGGAGAGAGGCGGTGCACGGGGCTGGTGATTTGTTGCAAGTGCAACAGTAACTTTGTGTCTCTGGGTATCCTAGGTGCCACAAGTGACAACAGCCACAGAGTCCGACTCTGTAATCGGCACGGAGTAAGCGAGCAGAGTGCCACGGTGTGTCTGAGGCGGGGGATTTTGCGGTAAAGGTCTCTGACCAATGTGATGCTGACTGATGGCAGTGGCGGGTGTGTGCGTGTTGGGGGTGTATTGGTTTGTACGTGGGTGTTTTGGGGGGGTTTTGGTGTGTGGTGCTTTGTGGGTTGTTTTTTCGTTTGGTGGGGGTTTTTTTGTTTTTTTTTTTTTTTCGGCAGATGACGAAGACTAACCTGGCGACTGCAGGATTAATCTAGTGGGCTGATTATGGTTAATCTTGTCGAGGATGGATTCAGACTCCTGGCCCTCTGAAAGCTAAGTTGAGGCAGCGACGCCGCAGAGGGGTCGGGGAGGGAGGGGATGAGGCTGGCAATTGCATGAAGGGGTTTTAACGATAGCGTCGGGGAGAGGACTGTCCGGGAACAGTTCCCTCTGGGCAGGTAAAGGGAGCGGGTTACTCTTCAGCATGCCGCTAGCGCGGGCAGGGCAGTGCGGTTTCAGCCTGTGTCTGTTGTTGTGTAGTTTGTGTGGACTGTCTTCTGTGCCTTAGACCTTCCTTGGGTCACAATGTGCTCTCGGCACTGAAGGAGCACAGCAGGCGCCTCGGGCGCCATCCCTAGGGTCTCGAGTGCCTGTACTCATCGGCATAGTGCCAATCGGGTGCCGCTCTTCTTGCGTTACAAGCTTAAAGCGTGGATTGGTCTTGCATCTCGGAAGCTTCTGGACAGTCCTCTCTTGCAGCAGCGTTCCCGGCTGCGTGAGCAGCTCTGCTCTCTAGCTGTCCATCTTCAGAGACCGGGACTTCTTCCCTGCGTCCTCGTATTCTTAGGTCTTGATGGCAGCCTTCTCGCGCATACGTGTTCTCAGTTTTGAGAGTAGCTTCTTGTCACGGGCCACGACGGTCCTCCTCTCTTTCTGGGGTTGCCGCAGAGCCTCCTCACGTCACCGTCACGGTCCCGCAGGTGGTCTTGCCGGACAGCGTCTTCCGTCCGGGTGTCATTCTTCTTGCCGAGAGTTTTCTGTCCTCTTTTGAGGCACGTTGTTTGCAGTGTTCCGTGTAGTGTCGGTCTGTGCCTGTGTGTGTTTGGCTTGGAGCTGCCCTGCCCGGGGGCGTAGAGTCAGGGGCAGGCGGAATAGCGATAAGAGTCTCTGGCTAACATGTTGATATGCCTAGACGGTTGAGGCGAAGGGTGTACAGTGCTCTCGGATCCGGTAGCCATCAGCAGGTTCTGTGGACGGCTCTGTCAGGAGCGTTTTATGGGATGAGCAGAGCCACGTGGGAGGGGCTGTTCAGGGGTAGCGAAGCAGATCGCAGCTCAAAAGCGTTAAGGCTGCTTTGCGTGGGGTTTAAAGGTTGTGGGTTTCCTTTTAACGGCGGCAGGCTGTAGTTGGACTCTAGCGGGTATTCCTAAATGGGAGCGAGACCTTTGGAACTGTTAAGCTGTCTCCTCTGCATCCGGGTGACTCATTCGATATTGTTTTTGCAGATGCAGAGGGACGAGCCGTGCACCCAATGGTGACATAGGAGAGCTGAGCGGAGTTCTGTAAGAAGGTGGGTCGGCCTGTTGTGTCAGAGGCGAGATTTGACTGGTGGATATATGACTACATTACGGCTTTTTTTTTTTTTTTTTTTCTTTTTAATTTGAAGGTGCCAAGCGAGGAGTAATGTGGGATATGGGCAGCGGAGGTGGCTTGGGCTAGGTGAGCGGTGATTGGTGGGCTGAAGTCGAGGTTATTTTTCAGGTGTTGGAATTGCTGGTTAACTTACAAGCAACCCTTGTTGTTTGGGTCTTACAGGTGGCGCGCAAGTGTCAACGTGGCAACCCAAACTGACGGAGGCCAGGCGGCTGAGCTGTCAAGGTAAAGGAGTGTGAGATGGGGATCGGTGCACGCAGGCTGTGGTTTTGGGTACTATCTCACCATGTGCCTTTTTGCTTGGGTTTTTGCAGGTGTCACATGCAGGCTCGGAGGGGCGATGCCGCATGCTAGTGAGCGGTCCGAGAAGGTGAGCAGGTTGTGGGCTGGGTTGATGTCTATTAGCAAATTATTGTACGGCAGCTCAGTGAAGTGTTTCTCTGTCGTTTTGCAGGTTCTGTGCGGGCTGCCTCTGGAATGTGCTGAGCATTTGAGGTGAGCTGGGTAGGAGAGAGGCGGTGCACGGGGCTGGTGATTTGTTGCAAGTGCAACAGTAACTTTGTGTCTCTGGGTATCCTAGGTGCCACAAGTGACAACAGCCACAGAGTCCGACTCTGTAATCGGCACGGAGTAAGCGAGCAGAGTGCCACGGTGTGTCTGAGGCGGGGGATTTTGCGGTAAAGGTCTCTGACCAATGTGATGCTGACTGATGGCAGTGGCGGGTGTGTGCGTGTTGGGGGTGTATTGGTTTGTACGTGGGTGTTTTGGGGGGGTTTTGGTGTGTGGTGCTTTGTGGGTTGTTTTTTCGTTTGGTGGGGGTTTTTTTGTTTTTTTTTTTTTTTTCGGCAGATGACGAAGACTAACCTGGCGACTGCAGGATTAATCTAGTGGGCTGATTATGGTTAATCTTGTCGAGGATGGATTCAGACTCCTGGCCCTCTGAAAGCTAAGTTGAGGCAGCGACGCCGCAGAGGGGTCGGGGAGGGAGGGGATGAGGCTGGCAATTGCATGAAGGGGTTTTAACGATAGCGTCGGGGAGAGGACTGTCCGGGAACAGTTCCCTCTGGGCAGGTAAAGGGAGCGGGTTACTCTTCAGCATGCCGCTAGCGCGGGCAGGGCAGTGCGGTTCCAGCCTGTGTCTGTTGTTGTGTAGTTTGTGTGGACTGTCTTCTGTGCCTTAGACCTTCCTTGGGTCACAATGTGCTCTCGGCACTGAAGGAGCACAGCAGGCGCCTCGGGCGCCATCCCTAGGGTCTCGAGTGCCTGTACTCATCGGCATAGTGCCAATCGGGTGCCGCTCTTCTTGCGTTACAAGCTTAAAGCGTGGATTGGTCTTGCATCTCGGAAGCTTCTGGACAGTCCTCTCTTGCAGCAGCGTTCCCGGCTGCGTGAGCAGCTCTGCTCTCTAGCTGTCCATCTTCAGAGACCGGGACTTCTTCCCTGCGTCCTCGTATTCTTAGGTCTTGATGGCAGCCTTCTCGCGCATACGTGTTCTCAGTTTTGAGAGTAGCTTCTTGTCACGGGCCACGACGGTCCTCCTCTCTTTCTGGGGTTGCCGCAGAGCCTCCTCACGTCACCGTCACGGTCCCGCAGGTGGTCTTGCCGGACAGCGTCTTCCGTCCGGGTGTCATTCTTCTTGCCGAGAGTTTTCTGTCCTCTTTTGAGGCACGTTGTTTGCAGTGTTCCGTGTAGTGTCGGTCTGTGCCTGTGTGTGTTTGGCTTGGAGCTGCCCTGCCCGGGGGCGTAGAGTCAGGGGCAGGCGGAATAGCGATAAGAGTCTCTGGCTAACATGTTGATATGCCTAGACGGTTGAGGCGAAGGGTGTACAGTGCTCTCGGATCCGGTAGCCATCAGCAGGTTCTGTGGACGGCTCTGTCAGGAGCGTTTTATGGGATGAGCAGAGCCACGTGGGAGGGGCTGTTCAGGGGTAGCGAAGCAGATCGCAGCTCAAAAGCGTTAAGGCTGCTTTGCGTGGGGTTTAAAGGTTGTGGGTTTCCTTTTAACGGCGGCAGGCTGTAGTTGGACTCTAGCGGGTATTCCTAAATGGGAGCGAGACCTTTGGAACTGTTAAGCTGTCTCCTCTGCATCCGGGTGACTCATTCGATATTGTTTTTGCAGATGCAGAGGGACGAGCCGTGCACCCAATGGTGACATAGGAGAGCTGAGCGGAGTTCTGTAAGAAGGTGGGTCGGCCTGTTGTGTCAGAGGCGAGATTTGACTGGTGGATATATGACTACATTACGGCTTTTTTTTTTTTTTTTTTCTTTTTAATTTGAAGGTGCCAAGCGAGGAGTAATGTGGGATATGGGCAGCGGAGGTGGCTTGGGCTAGGTGAGCGGTGATTGGTGGGCTGAAGTCGAGGTTATTTTTCAGGTGTTGGAATTGCTGGTTAACTTACAAGCAACCCTTGTTGTTTGGGTCTTACAGGTGGCGCGCAAGTGTCAACGTGGCAACCCAAACTGACGGAGGCCAGGCGGCTGAGCTGTCAAGGTAAAGGAGTGTGAGATGGGGATCGGTGCACGCAGGCTGTGGTTTTGGGTACTATCTCACCATGTGCCTTTTTGCTTGGGTTTTTGCAGGTGTCACATGCAGGCTCGGAGGGGCGATGCCGCATGCTAGTGAGCGGTCCGAGAAGGTGAGCAGGTTGTGGGCTGGGTTGATGTCTATTAGCAAATTATTGTACGGCAGCTCAGTGAAGTGTTTCTCTGTCGTTTTGCAGGTTCTGTGCGGGCTGCCTCTGGAATGTGCTGAGCATTTGAGGTGAGCTGGGTAGGAGAGAGGCGGTGCACGGGGCTGGTGATTTGTTGCAAGTGCAACAGTAACTTTGTGTCTCTGGGTATCCTAGGTGCCACAAGTGACAACAGCCACAGAGTCCGACTCTGTAATCGGCACGGAGTAAGCGAGCAGAGTGCCACGGTGTGTCTGAGGCGGGGGATTTTGCGGTAAAGGTCTCTGACCAATGTGATGCTGACTGATGGCAGTGGCGGGTGTGTGCGTGTTGGGGGTGTATTGGTTTGTACGTGGGTGTTTTGGGGGGGTTTTGGTGTGTGGTGCTTTGTGGGTTGTTTTTTCGTTTGGTGGGGTTTTTTTGTTTTTTTTTTTTTTTTCGGCAGATGACGAAGACTAACCTGGCGACTGCAGGATTAATCTAGTGGGCTGATTATGGTTAATCTTGTCGAGGATGGATTCAGACTCCTGGCCCTCTGAAAGCTAAGTTGAGGCAGCGACGCCGCAGAGGGGTCGGGGAGGGAGGGGATGAGGCTGGCAATTGCATGAAGGGGTTTTAACGATAGCGTCGGGGAGAGGACTGTCCGGGAACAGTTCCCTCTGGGCAGGTAAAGGGAGCGGGTTACTCTTCAGCATGCCGCTAGCGCGGGCAGGGCAGTGCGGTTCCAGCCTGTGTCTGTTGTTGTGTAGTTTGTGTGGACTGTCTTCTGTGCCTTAGACCTTCCTTGGGTCACAATGTGCTCTCGGCACTGAAGGAGCACAGCAGGCGCCTCGGGCGCCATCCCTAGGGTCTCGAGTGCCTGTACTCATCGGCATAGTGCCAATCGGGTGCCGCTCTTCTTGCGTTACAAGCTTAAAGCGTGGATTGGTCTTGCATCTCGGAAGCTTCTGGACAGTCCTCTCTTGCAGCAGCGTTCCCGGCTGCGTGAGCAGCTCTGCTCTCTAGCTGTCCATCTTCAGAGACCGGGACTTCTTCCCTGCGTCCTCGTATTCTTAGGTCTTGATGGCAGCCTTCTCGCGCATACGTGTTCTCAGTTTTGAGAGTAGCTTCTTGTCACGGGCCACGACGGTCCTCCTCTCTTTCTGGGGTTGCCGCAGAGCCTCCTCACGTCACCGTCACGGTCCCGCAGGTGGTCTTGCCGGACAGCGTCTTCCGTCCGGGTGTCATTCTTCTTGCCGAGAGTTTTCTGTCCTCTTTTGAGGCACGTTGTTTGCAGTGTTCCGTGTAGTGTCGGTCTGTGCCTGTGTGTGTTTGGCTTGGAGCTGCCCTGCCCGGGGGCGTAGAGTCAGGGGCAGGCGGAATAGCGATAAGAGTCTCTGGCTAACATGTTGATATGCCTAGACGGTTGAGGCGAAGGGTGTACAGTGCTCTCGGATCCGGTAGCCATCAGCAGGTTCTGTGGACGGCTCTGTCAGGAGCGTTTTATGGGATGAGCAGAGCCACGTGGGAGGGGCTGTTCAGGGGTAGCGAAGCAGATCGCAGCTCAAAAGCGTTAAGGCTGCTTTGCGTGGGGTTTAAAGGTTGTGGGTTTCCTTTTAACGGCGGCAGGCTGTAGTTGGACTCTAGCGGGTATTCCTAAATGGGAGCGAGACCTTTGGAACTGTTAAGCTGTCTCCTCTGCATCCGGGTGACTCATTCGATATTGTTTTTGCAGATGCAGAGGGACGAGCCGTGCACCCAATGGTGACATAGGAGAGCTGAGCGGAGTTCTGTAAGAAGGTGGGTCGGCCTGTTGTGTCAGAGGCGAGATTTGACTGGTGGATATATGACTACATTACGGCTTTTTTTTTTTTTTTTTTCTTTTTAATTTGAAGGTGCCAAGCGAGGAGTAATGTGGGATATGGGCAGCGGAGGTGGCTTGGGCTAGGTGAGCGGTGATTGGTGGGCTGAAGTCGAGGTTATTTTTCAGGTGTTGGAATTGCTGGTTAACTTACAAGCAACCCTTGTTGTTTGGGTCTTACAGGTGGCGCGCAAGTGTCAACGTGGCAACCCAAACTGACGGAGGCCAGGCGGCTGAGCTGTCAAGGTAAAGGAGTGTGAGATGGGGATCGGTGCACGCAGGCTGTGGTTTTGGGTACTATCTCACCATGTGCCTTTTTGCTTGGGTTTTTGCAGGTGTCACATGCAGGCTCGGAGGGGCGATGCCGCATGCTAGTGAGCGGTCCGAGAAGGTGAGCAGGTTGTGGGCTGGGTTGATGTCTATTAGCAAATTATTGTACGGCAGCTCAGTGAAGTGTTTCTCTGTCGTTTTGCAGGTTCTGTGCGGGCTGCCTCTGGAATGTGCTGAGCATTTGAGGTGAGCTGGGTAGGAGAGAGGCGGTGCACGGGGCTGGTGATTTGTTGCAAGTGCAACAGTAACTTTGTGTCTCTGGGTATCCTAGGTGCCACAAGTGACAACAGCCACAGAGTCCGACTCTGTAATCGGCACGGAGTAAGCGAGCAGAGTGCCACGGTGTGTCTGAGGCGGGGGATTTTGCGGTAAAGGTCTCTGACCAATGTGATGCTGACTGATGGCAGTGGCGGGTGTGTGCGTGTTGGGGGTGTATTGGTTTGTACGTGGGTGTTTTGGGGGGGTTTTGGTGTGTGGTGCTTTGTGGGTTGTTTTTTCGTTTGGTGGGGGTTTTTTTGTTTTTTTTTTTTTTCGGCAGATGACGAAGACTAACCTGGCGACTGCAGGATTAATCTAGTGGGCTGATTATGGTTAATCTTGTCGAGGATGGATTCAGACTCCTGGCCCTCTGAAAGCTAAGTTGAGGCAGCGACGCCGCAGAGGGGTCGGGGAGGGAGGGGATGAGGCTGGCAATTGCATGAAGGGGTTTTAACGATAGCGTCGGGGAGAGGACTGTCCGGGAACAGTTCCCTCTGGGCAGGTAAAGGGAGCGGGTTACTCTTCAGCATGCCGCTAGCGCGGGCAGGGCAGTGCGGTTCCAGCCTGTGTCTGTTGTTGTGTAGTTTGTGTGGACTGTCTTCTGTGCCTTAGACCTTCCTTGGGTCACAATGTGCTCTCGGCACTGAAGGAGCACAGCAGGCGCCTCGGGCGCCATCCCTAGGGTCTCGAGTGCCTGTACTCATCGGCATAGTGCCAATCGGGTGCCGCTCTTCTTGCGTTACAAGCTTAAAGCGTGGATTGGTCTTGCATCTCGGAAGCTTCTGGACAGTCCTCTCTTGCAGCAGCGTTCCCGGCTGCGTGAGCAGCTCTGCTCTCTAGCTGTCCATCTTCAGAGACCGGGACTTCTTCCCTGCGTCCTCGTATTCTTAGGTCTTGATGGCAGCCTTCTCGCGCATACGTGTTCTCAGTTTTGAGAGTAGCTTCTTGTCACGGGCCACGACGGTCCTCCTCTCTTTCTGGGGTTGCCGCAGAGCCTCCTCACGTCACCGTCACGGTCCCGCAGGTGGTCTTGCCGGACAGCGTCTTCCGTCCGGGTGTCATTCTTCTTGCCGAGAGTTTTCTGTCCTCTTTTGAGGCACGTTGTTTGCAGTGTTCCGTGTAGTGTCGGTCTGTGCCTGTGTGTGTTTGGCTTGGAGCTGCCCTGCCCGGGGGCGTAGAGTCAGGGGCAGGCGGAATAGCGATAAGAGTCTCTGGCTAACATGTTGATATGCCTAGACGGTTGAGGCGAAGGGTGTACAGTGCTCTCGGATCCGGTAGCCATCAGCAGGTTCTGTGGACGGCTCTGTCAGGAGCGTTTTATGGGATGAGCAGAGCCACGTGGGAGGGGCTGTTCAGGGGTAGCGAAGCAGATCGCAGCTCAAAAGCGTTAAGGCTGCTTTGCGTGGGGTTTAAAGGTTGTGGGTTTCCTTTTAACGGCGGCAGGCTGTAGTTGGACTCTAGCGGGTATTCCTAAATGGGAGCGAGACCTTTGGAACTGTTAAGCTGTCTCCTCTGCATCCGGGTGACTCATTCGATATTGTTTTTGCAGATGCAGAGGACGAGCCGTGCACCCAATGGTGACATAGGAGAGCTGAGCGGAGTTCTGTAAGAAGGTGGGTCGGCCTGTTGTGTCAGAGGCGAGATTTGACTGGTGGATATATGACTACATTACGGCTTTTTTTTTTTTTTTTTTTCTTTTTAATTTGAAGGTGCCAAGCGAGGAGTAATGTGGGATATGGGCAGCGGAGGTGGCTTGGGCTAGGTGAGCGGTGATTGGTGGGCTGAAGTCGAGGTTATTTTTCAGGTGTTGGAATTGCTGGTTAACTTACAAGCAACCTTGTTGTTTGGGTCTTACAGGTGGCGCGCAAGTGTCAACGTGGCAACCCAAACTGACGGAGGCCAGGCGGCTGAGCTGTCAAGGTAAAGGAGTGTGAGATGGGGATCGGTGCACGCAGGCTGTGGTTTTGGGTACTATCTCACCATGTGCCTTTTTGCTTGGGTTTTTGCAGGTGTCACATGCAGGCTCGGAGGGGCGATGCCGCATGCTAGTGAGCGGTCCGAGAAGGTGAGCAGGTTGTGGGCTGGTTGATGTCTATTAGCAAATTATTGTACGGCAGCTCAGTGAAGTGTTTCTCTGTCGTTTTGCAGGTTCTGTGCGGGCTGCCTCTGGAATGTGCTGAGCATTTGAGGTGAGCTGGGTAGGAGAGAGGCGGTGCACGGGGCTGGTGATTTGTTGCAAGTGCAACAGTAACTTTGTGTCTCTGGGTATCCTAGGTGCCACAAGTGACAACAGCCACAGAGTCCGACTCTGTAATCGGCACGGAGTAAGCGAGCAGAGTGCCACGTGTGTCTGAGGCGGGGGATTTTGCGGTAAAGGTCTCTGACCAATGTGATGCTGACTGATGGCAGTGGCGGGTGTGTGCGTGTTGGGGGTGTATTGGTTTGTACGTGGGTGTTTTGGGGGGGTTTTGGTGTGTGGTGCTTTGTGGGTTGTTTTTTCGTTTGGTGGGGGTTTTTTTGGTTTTTTTTTTTTTTCGGCAGATGACGAAGACTAACCTGGCGACTGCAGGATTAATCTAGTGGGCTGATTATGGTTAATCTTGTCGAGGATGGATTCAGACTCCTGGCCCTCTGAAAGCTAAGTTGAGGCAGCGACGCCGCAGAGGGGTCGGGGAGGGAGGGGATGAGGCTGGCAATTGCATGAAGGGGTTTTAACGATAGCGTCGGGGAGAGGACTGTCCGGGAACAGTTCCCTCTGGGCAGGTAAAGGGAGCGGGTTACTCTTCAGCATGCCGCTAGCGCGGGCAGGGCAGTGCGGTTCCAGCCTGTGTCTGTTGTTGTGTAGTTTGTGTGGACTGTCTTCTGTGCCTTAGACCTTCCTTGGGTCACAATGTGCTCTCGGCACTGAAGGAGCACAGCAGGCGCCTCGGGCGCCATCCCTAGGGTCTCGAGTGCCTGTACTCATCGGCATAGTGCCAATCGGGTGCCGCTCTTCTTGCGTTACAAGCTTAAAGCGTGGATTGGTCTTGCATCTCGGAAGCTTCTGGACAGTCCTCTCTTGCAGCAGCGTTCCCGGCTGCGTGAGCAGCTCTGCTCTCTAGCTGTCCATCTTCAGAGACCGGGACTTCTTCCCTGCGTCCTCGTATTCTTAGGTCTTGATGGCAGCCTTCTCGCGCATACGTGTTCTCAGTTTTGAGAGTAGCTTCTTGTCACGGGCCACGACGGTCCTCCTCTCTTTCTGGGGTTGCCGCAGAGCCTCCTCACGTCACCGTCACGGTCCCGCAGGTGGTCTTGCCGGACAGCGTCTTCCGTCCGGGTGTCATTCTTCTTGCCGAGAGTTTTCTGTCCTCTTTTGAGGCACGTTGTTTGCAGTGTTCCGTGTAGTGTCGGTCTGTGCCTGTGTGTGTTTGGCTTGGAGCTGCCCTGCCCGGGGGCGTAGAGTCAGGGGCAGGCGGAATAGCGATAAGAGTCTCTGGCTAACATGTTGATATGCCTAGACGGTTGAGGCGAAGGGTGTACAGTGCTCTCGGATCCGGTAGCCATCAGCAGGTTCTGTGGACGGCTCTGTCAGGAGCGTTTTATGGGATGAGCAGAGCCACGTGGGAGGGGCTGTTCAGGGGTAGCGAAGCAGATCGCAGCTCAAAAGCGTTAAGGCTGCTTTGCGTGGGGTTTAAAGGTTGTGGGTTTCCTTTTAACGGCGGCAGGCTGTAGTTGGACTCTAGCGGGTATTCCTAAATGGGAGCGAGACCTTTGGAACTGTTAAGCTGTCTCCTCTGCATCCGGGTGACTCATTCGATATTGTTTTTGCAGATGCAGAGGGACGAGCCGTGCACCCAATGGTGACATAGGAGAGCTGAGCGGAGTTCTGTAAGAAGGTGGGTCGGCCTGTTGTGTCAGAGGCGAGATTTGACTGGTGGATATATGACTACATTACGGCTTTTTTTTTTTTTTTTTTTCTTTTTAATTTGAAGGTGCCAAGCGAGGAGTAATGTGGGATATGGGCAGCGGAGGTGGCTTGGGCTAGGTGAGCGGTGATTGGTGGGCTGAAGTCGAGGTTATTTTTCAGGTGTTGGAATTGCTGGTTAACTTACAAGCAACCCTTGTTGTTTGGGTCTTACAGGTGGCGCGCAAGTGTCAACGTGGCAACCCAACTGACGGAGGCCAGGCGGCTGAGCTGTCAAGGTAAAGGAGTGTGAGATGGGGATCGGTGCACGCAGGCTGTGGTTTTGGGTACTATCTCACCATGTGCCTTTTTGCTTGGGTTTTTGCAGGTGTCACATGCAGGCTCGGAGGGGCGATGCCGCATGCTAGTGAGCGGTCCGAGAAGGTGAGCAGGTTGTGGGCTGGGTTGATGTCTATTAGCAAATTATTGTACGGCAGCTCAGTGAAGTGTTTCTCTGTCGTTTGCAGGTTCTGTGCGGGCTGCCTCTGGAATGTGCTGAGCATTTGAGGTGAGCTGGGTAGGAGAGAGGCGGTGCACGGGGCTGGTGATTTGTTGCAAGTGCAACAGTAACTTTGTGTCTCTGGGTATCCTAGGTGCCACAAGTGACAACAGCCACAGAGTCCGACTCTGTAATCGGCACGGAGTAAGCGAGCAGAGTGCCACGGTGTGTCTGAGGCGGGGGATTTTGCGGTAAAGGTCTCTGACCAATGTGATGCTGACTGATGGCAGTGCGGGTGTGTGCGTGTTGGGGGTGTATTGGTTTGTACGTGGGTGTTTTGGGGGGGTTTTGGTGTGTGGTGCTTTGTGGGTTGTTTTTTCGTTTGGTGGGGGTTTTTTTGGTTTTTTTTTTTTTTCGGCAGATGACGAAGACTAACCTGGCGACTGCAGGATTAATCTAGTGGGCTGATTATGGTTAATCTTGTCGAGGATGGATTCAGACTCCTGGCCCTCTGAAAGCTAAGTTGAGGCAGCGACGCCGCAGAGGGGTCGGGGAGGGAGGGGATGAGGCTGGCAATTGCATGAAGGGGTTTTAACGATAGCGTCGGGGAGAGGACTGTCCGGGAACAGTTCCCTCTGGGCAGGTAAAGGGAGCGGGTTACTCTTCAGCATGCCGCTAGCGCGGGCAGGGCAGTGCGGTTCCAGCCTGTGTCTGTTGTTGTGTAGTTTGTGTGGACTGTCTTCTGTGCCTTAGACCTTCCTTGGGTCACAATGTGCTCTCGGCACTGAAGGAGCACAGCAGGCGCCTCGGGCGCCATCCCTAGGGTCTCGAGTGCCTGTACTCATCGGCATAGTGCCAATCGGGTGCCGCTCTTCTTGCGTTACAAGCTTAAAGCGTGGATTGGTCTTGCATCTCGGAAGCTTCTGGACAGTCCTCTCTTGCAGCAGCGTTCCCGGCTGCGTGAGCAGCTCTGCTCTCTAGCTGTCCATCTTCAGAGACCGGGACTTCTTCCCTGCGTCCTCGTATTCTTAGGTCTTGATGGCAGCCTTCTCGCGCATACGTGTTCTCAGTTTTGAGAGTAGCTTCTTGTCACGGGCCACGACGGTCCTCCTCTCTTTCTGGGGTTGCCGCAGAGCCTCCTCACGTCACCGTCACGGTCCCGCAGGTGGTCTTGCGGACAGCGTCTTCCGTCCGGGTGTCATTCTTCTTGCCGAGAGTTTTCTGTCCTCTTTTGAGGCACGTTGTTTGCAGTGTTCCGTGTAGTGTCGGTCTGTGCCTGTGTGTGTTTGGCTTGGAGCTGCCCTGCCCGGGGCGTAGAGTCAGGGGCAGGCGGGAATAGCGATAAGAGTCTCTGGCTAACATGTTGATATGCCTAGACGGTTGAGGCGAAGGGTGTACAGTGCTCTCGGATCCGGTAGCCATCAGCAGGTTCTGTGGACGGCTCTGTCAGGAGCGTTTTATGGGATGAGCAGAGCCACGTGGGAGGGGCTGTTCAGGGGTAGCGAAGCAGATCGCAGCTCAAAAGCGTTAAGGCTGCTTTGCGTGGGGTTTAAAGGTTGTGGGTTTCCTTTTAACGGCGGCAGGCTGTAGTTGGACTCTAGCGGGTATTCCTAAATGGGAGCGAGACCTTTGGAACTGTTAAGCTGTCTCCTCTGCATCCGGGTGACTCATTCGATATTGTTTTTGCAGATGCAGAGGACGAGCCGTGCACCCAATGGTGACATAGGAGAGCTGAGCGGAGTTCTGTAAGAAGGTGGGTCGGCCTGTTGTGTCAGAGGCGAGATTTGACTGGTGGATATATGACTACATTACGGCTTTTTTTTTTTTTTTTTTTCTTTTTAATTTGAAGGTGCCAAGCGAGGAGTAATGTGGGATATGGGCAGCGGAGGTGGCTTGGGCTAGGTGAGCGGTGATTGGTGGGCTGAAGTCGAGGTTATTTTTCAGGTGTTGGAATTGCTGGTTAACTTACAAGCAACCCTTGTTGTTTGGGTCTTACAGGTGGCGCGCAAGTGTCAACGTGGCAACCCAAACTGACGGAGGCCAGGCGGCTGAGCTGTCAAGGTAAAGGAGTGTGAGATGGGGATCGGTGCACGCAGGCTGTGGTTTTGGGTACTATCTCACCATGTGCCTTTTTGCTTGGGTTTTTGCAGGTGTCACATGCAGGCTCGGAGGGGCGATGCCGCATGCTAGTGAGCGGTCCGAGAAGGTGAGCAGGTTGTGGGCTGGGTTGATGTCTATTAGCAAATTATTGTACGGCAGCTCAGTGAAGTGTTTCTCTGTCGTTTTGCAGGTTCTGTGCGGGCTGCCTCTGGAATGTGCTGAGCATTTGAGGTGAGCTGGGTAGGAGAGAGGCGGTGCACGGGGCTGGTGATTTGTTGCAAGTGCAACAGTAACTTTGTGTCTCTGGGTATCCTAGGTGCCACAAGTGACAACAGCCACAGAGTCCGACTCTGTAATCGGCACGGAGTAAGCGAGCAGAGTGCCACGGTGTGTCTGAGGCGGGGGATTTTGCGGTAAAGGTCTCTGACCAATGTGATGCTGACTGATGGCAGTGGCGGGTGTGTGCGTGTTGGGGGTGTATTGGTTTGTACGTGGGTGTTTTGGGGGGGTTTTGGTGTGTGGTGCTTTGTGGGTTGTTTTTTCGTTTGGTGGGGGTTTTTTGGTTTTTTTTTTTTTTCGGCAGATGACGAAGACTAACCTGGCGACTGCAGGATTAATCTAGTGGGCTGATTATGGTTAATCTTGTCGAGGATGGATTCAGACTCCTGGCCCTCTGAAAGCTAAGTTGAGGCAGCGACGCCGCAGAGGGGTCGGGGAGGGAGGGGATGAGGCTGGCAATTGCATGAAGGGGTTTTAACGATAGCGTCGGGGAGAGGACTGTCCGGGAACAGTTCCCTCTGGGCAGGTAAAGGGAGCGGGTTACTCTTCAGCATGCCGCTAGCGCGGGCAGGGCAGTGCGGTTCCAGCCTGTGTCTGTTGTTGTGTAGTTTGTGTGGACTGTCTTCTGTGCCTAGACCTTCCTTGGGTCACAATGTGCTCTCGGCACTGAAGGAGCACAGCAGGCGCCTCGGGCGCCATCCCTAGGGTCTCGAGTGCCTGTACTCATCGGCATAGTGCCAATCGGGTGCCGCTCTTCTTGCGTTACAAGCTTAAAGCGTGGATTGGTCTTGCATCTCGGAAGCTTCTGGACAGTCCTCTCTTGCAGCAGCGTTCCCGGCTGCGTGAGCAGCTCTGCTCTCTAGCTGTCCATCTTCAGAG